>NC_056446.1:26734760-26877260 GCF_018296145.1 Oncorhynchus tshawytscha
AAATACATGCCCGCACTTTCCCACAATCACACACAAATACATGCCCCCACTTTCCCACAATCACACACAAATACATGCCCGCACTTTCCCACAATCACACACAAATACATGCCCGCACTTTCCCACAATCACACACAAATACATGCCCGCACTTTCCCACAATCACACACAAATACATGCCCGCACTTTCCCACAATCACACACAAATACATGCCCGCACTTTCCCACAATCACACACAAATACATGCCCGCACTTTCCCACAATCACACACAAATACATGCCCGCACTTTCCCACAATCACACACAAATACATGCCCGCACTTTCCCACAATCACACACAAATACATGCCCGCACTTTCCCACAATCACACACAAATACATGCAATCACACTTACATGCCCACTTTCCCACAATCACACACAAATACATGCCCGCACTTTCCCACAATCACACACAAATACATGCCCGCACTTTCCCACAATCACACACAAATACATGCCCGCACTTTCCCACAATCACACACAAATACATGCCCGCACTTTCCCACAATCACACACAAATACATGCCCGCACTTTCCCACAATCACACACAAATACATGCCCGCACTTTCCCACAATCACACACAAATACATGCCCGCACTTTCCCACAATCACACACAAATACATGCCCGCACTTTCCCACAATCACACACAAATACATGCCCGCACTTTCCCACAATCACACACAAATACATGCCCGCACTTTCCCACAATCACACACAAATACATGCCCGCACTTTCCCACAATCACACACAAATACATGCCCGCACTTTCCCACAATCACACACAAATACATGCCCGCACTTTCCCACAATCACACACAAATACATGCCCGCACTTTCCCACAATCACACACAAATACATGCCCGCACTTTCCCACAATCACACACAAATACATGCCCGCACTTTCCCACAATCACACACAAATACATGCCCGCACTTTCCCACAATCACACACAAATACATGCCCGCACTTTCCCACAATCACACACAAATACATGCCCGCACTTTCCCACAATCACACACACAAATACATGCCCGCACTTTCCCACAATCACACACAAATACATGCCCGCACTTTCCCACAATCACACACAAATACATGCCCGCACTTTCCCACAATCACACACAAATACATGCCCGCACTTTCCCACAATCACACACAAATACATGCCCGCACTTTCCCACAATCACACACAAATACATGCCCGCACTTTCCCACAATCACACACAAATACATGCCCGCACTTTCCCACAATCACACACAAATACATGCCCGCACTTTCCCACAATCACACACAAATACATGCCCGCACTTTCCCACAATCACACACAAATACATGCCCGCACTTTCCCACAATCACACACAAATACATGCCCGCACTTTCCCACAATCACACACAAATACATGCCCGCACTTTCCCACAATCACACACAAATACATGCCCGCACTTTCCCACAATCACACACAAATACATGCCCGCACTTTCCCACAATCACACACAAATACATGCCCGCACTTTCCCACAATCACACACAAATACATGCCCGCACTTTCCCACAATCACACACAAATACATGCCCGCACTTTCCCACAATCACACACAAATACATGCCCGCACTTTCCCACAATCACACACAAATACATGCCCGCACTTTCCCACAATCACACACAAATACATGCCCGCACTTTCCCACAATCACACACAAATACATGCCCGCACTTTCCCACAATCACACACAAATACATGCCCGCACTTTCCCACAATCACACACAAATACATGCCCGCACTTTCCCACAATCACACACAAATACATGCCCGCACTTTTCCACACAAATCACACTTTCCCACAATCACACACAAATACATGCCCGCACTTTCCCACAATCACACACAAATACATGCCCGCACTTTCCCACAATCACACACAAATACATGCCCGCACTTTCCCACAATCACACACAAATACATGCCCGCACTTTCCCACAATCACACACAAATACATGCCCGCACTTTCCCACAATCACACACAAATACATGCCCGCACTTTCCCACAATCACACACAAATACATGCCCGCACTTTCCCACAATCACACACAAATACATGCCCGCACTTTCCCACAATCACACACAAATACATGCCCGCACTTTCCCACAATCACACACAAATACATGCCCGCACTTTCCCACAATCACACACAAATACATGCCCGCACTTTCCACAAATACAATCCCACACACACAAATACATGCCCGCACTTTCCCACAATCACACACAAATACATGCCCGCACTTTCCCACAATCACACACAAATACATGCCCGCACTTTCCCACAATCACACACAAATACATGCCCGCACTTTCCCACAATCACACACAAATACATGCCCGCACTTTCCCACAATCACACACAAATACATGCCCGCACTTTCCCACAATCACACACAAATACATGCCCGCACTTTCCCACAATCACACACAAATACATGCCCGCACTTTCCCACAATCACACACAAATACATGCCCGCACTTTCCCACAATCACACACAAATACATGCCCGCACTTTCCCACAATCACACACAAATACATGCCCGCACTTTCCCACAATCACACACAAATACATGCCCGCACTTTCCCACAATCACACACAAATACATGCCCGCACTTTCCCACAATCACACACAAATACATGCCCGCACTTTCCCACAATCACACACAAATACATGCCCGCACTTTCCCACAATCACACACAAATACATGCCCGCACTTTCCCACAATCACACACAAATACATGCCCAAATACATGCCCGCACTTTCCCACAATCACACACAAATACATGCCCGCACTTTCCCACAATCACACACAAATACATGCCCGCACTTTCCCACAATCACACACAAATACATGCCCGCACTTTCCCACAATCACACACAAATACATGCCCGCACTTTCCCACAATCACACACAAATACATGCCCGCACTTTCCCACAATCACTTTCCCACACAAATACATGCCCGCACTTTCCCACAATCACACACAAATACATGCCCGCACTTTCCCACAATCACACACAAATACATGCCCGCACTTTCCCACAATCACACACAAATACATGCCCGCACTTTCCCACAATCACACACAAATACATGCCCGCACTTTCCCACAATCACACACAAATACATGCCCGCACTTTCCCACAATCACACACAAATACATGCCCGCACTTTCCCACAATCACACACAAATACATGCCCGCACTTTCCCACAATCACACACAAATACATGCCCGCACTTTCCCACAATCACACACAAATACATGCCCGCACTTTCCCACAATCACACACAAATACATGCCCGCACTTTCCCACAATCACACACAAATACATGCCCGCACTTTCCCACAATCACACACAAATACATGCCCGCACTTTCCCACAATCACACACAAATACATGCCCGCACTTTCCCACAATCACACACAAATACATGCCCATGCACTTTCCCCAATCACACAAATACATGCCCGCACTTTCCCACAATCACACAAATACATGCCCGCACTTTCCCACAATCACACACAAAAACATGCCCGCACTTTCCCACAATCACACACAAATACATGCCCGCACTTTCCCACAATCACACACAAATACATGCCCGCACTTTCCCACAATCACACACAAATACATGCCCGCACTTTCCCACAATCACACACAAATACATGCCCGCACTTTCCCACAATCACACACAAATACATGCCCGCACTTTCCCACAATCACACACAAATACATGCCCGCACTTTCCCACAATCACACACAAATACATGCCCGCACTTTCCCACAATCACACACAAATACATGCCCGCACTTTCCCACAATCACACACAAATACATGCCCGCACTTTCCCACAATCACACACAAATACATGCCCGCACTTTCCCACAATCACACACAAATACATGCCCGCACTTTCCCACAATCACACACAAATACATGCCCGCACTTTCCCACAATCACACACAAAAACACAAACGCGACATGTGCACAACCATGAAGAGTACTAGTAAGCCAGGGTCAGAGGCAGAGAATCCCAGTGGAGAGAGGGGAGCCGGTCAGGCAGAGACAGCAAGGCAGTTAGTCGCTCCAGTGTCTTGCCATTCACCATCGCAACTCTAGGCCAGACTACACTCAATCATAGGACCTACTGAAGAGATGAGTCTTCAGTAAAGACTTAAAGGCCGAGACTGAGTCTGCGTCTCCCACATGGATAAGCAGATCATTCCATAAAAATTGAGCTATATAGGAGAAAGCTCTGCCTCCAGCTGTTTGCTTAGAAATTTTGAGGACAAAAAGGAGGCCTACATCTTTTGACCATAGCGTAAGTGTAGGTAAAGTTGAAGTCAGAAGTTTACATTCACTTAGGTTGGAGTCATTTAAACTTGTTTTTCAACCACTCCGCAAATGTCTACTTAACAAACTATAGTCGGTTAGGACATCTACTTTGTGCATGACACAAGTAATTTTTCAACAATTGTTTACAGACAGATTATTTCACTGTATCACAATTCCAGTGGGTCAGAAGTTTACATCCACTAAGTTGACTGTGCCTTTAAACAGCTTGGACAATTTCAGAAAGTGATGTCATGGCTTTAGAAGCTTCTGATAGGCTAATTGACATAATTTAAGTTAACTGGAGGTGTACCTGTGGATGTATTTCAAGGCCTACTTTCAAACTCAGTGCCTCTTTGCTTGACATCATGGGAAAATCTAAAGAAATCAACCAACCACAACCAGTCAGAAATTTGGAAACCCCCGAGCCCCGACCGGCACACATGCGCGGCACAAGTAGCCGTCACTTCCACTTAAGCACCACACTCCCCGAAATTGTCCACATATGGCCTCCAAACTCTGTCATATAACTCTGGTTTTTGTTTGACTTCATAGTATATAGAAACCTAGTGGGATGTAACTAGATAGTTCAGTCCTCCAGTTTGTTATTGATTGTAAATATCAGGTGTTTCCAATTGATGGCTATACAAATTTTTGCAGCAATTAGACCAATATTAACATTTCCCAACAGACAAAATCATGGAGGATGGATATAAATTCCTAGCCACAATGAAATAATAGCACATACAGTACTAGTGAAAAGTTTGGACACATCTACCGATTCAAGGGTTTTTCTTTATTTTTACTATTTTCTACATTGTAGAATAACAGTGAAGACATCAAAAAATTATATAACACATATGGAATCATGCAGTAACCATTTTATATTTGAGATCCTTCAAAGTAGCCACCCTTTGATGACAGCTTTGCACACTCTTGGCATTCTCTCAACCAGCTTCACCTGGAATGCTTTAACAAAATTCTTGAAGGAGTTCTCACATATGCTGAGCAGTTGTTGGCTGCTTTTCCTTCCCTCTGCGGTCCATCTCATCCCAAACCATATCAATTGGGTTGAGGTCGGGTGATTGTGGAGGCCAGGTCATCTGATGCAGCACTCCATCACTCTCCTTCTTGGTAAAATAGCCCTTACCCAGACTGGAGGTGTGTTGGGTCGTTGTCCTGTTGAAAAACAAATGATAATCCCACTAAGCGCAAACCAGATTGACTGGCCTATTGTTGCAGATTGTTGTGGTAGCCATGCTGGTTAAGTGTGCCTTGAATACTAAATAAATCACTGACAGTGTCACCAGCAAAGCACCCCCACACCATAACACCGCCTTCTACATGCTTCATGGTTGGAACTACACATGTAGAGAGATCATCCGTTTACCTAGTCTGCGCCTCACAAAGACAAGGCGGTTGGAACCAAAAATCTCAAATTTGGACTCATTAGACAGATTTCCACCAGTCTAATGTCCATTGCTTGTGTTTTCTTGGCACAACCCAGTCACTTTTTATTATTGGTGTCCTTCAGTAGTGGTTTCTTTGCAGAAATTTGACCATGAAGGCCTGATTCACGTCTTCTTTGAACAGTTGATGTTGAGATGTGTCTGTTACTTGAACTCTGTGAAGCATTTATTTGGGCTGCAGTTTCTGAGGCTGGTAAATCTAATGAACTTATCCTCTACAGCAAATGTAATTATTGGTCTCACTTTACTGTGGAGATCCTCATGAGAGCCAGTTTCATCATAGAGCGTGATGGTTTTTGCGACTGCACATGAAGAAACGGTCAAAGTTCTTGAAATGTTCCGCATTGACTGACCTTCATGTCTTAAAGTGATGATGGACTGTCGTTTCTCTTTGCTCATTTGAGCTGGTCTTGCCATAATATGGACTCGGTCTTTTACCAAATAGGACTATCTTTTGTATACCACCGCTACCTTGTCACAACACAACTGATTGGCTCAAACGCATTAAGAAGGACAGGAAATGCATTCCAGGTGACTACCTCATGAAGCTGGTTGAGGGAATGCCAAACATGTGCAAAGCTGTCATCAAGGCAAAGGGTGGCTACTTGTTTAACACTTTTTTGGTTACTGCATGATTCAATGTGTGTTATTTCATAGTTTTGATGTCTTCACTATTATTCTACAATGTAGAAAATGGTACAAATATTTAGTAAAAAAAACCTTGAATGAGTAGGAGTATACAAACTTTTGACTAGTACTGTACATTAGTGGAGGCTCCTCAGAGGAAAAAGGGGAGGATCATCCTCCTCAATGAATTTTGTAAAAATAAAAATAGTGAAACATAAAAAAAAGTCATTTTTTGATAAAAATATACAAAATATATAGTTGATTAAAACATACTCTTTTGCAATGAAGGTCTACAGTAGCCTCAGCAGCACTCTGTAAGGTAGCACCATGGTGTAGCCAGAGGACAGCTAGCTTCTGTCCTCCTCTGGGTATGTTGACTTCAATACAAAAACCTAGGAGGCTCACGGTTCTCACCCCCTTCCATAGAAGTAATTATGACAACATCCGGAGGATGTCCTCCAACCTATCAGAGTTCTTGTACCACGAACTGACATGTTGTCGACCCAATCAAAGAATCAGAGAATTAATCTAGTACTGAAAGCATAAGCTACAGCTAGCACTCATAACATGAGTTGTTGACTCAAAGATAGTGTCGTGTCTTTGGCATCATTAAAGTGAAGACTTATTTTATCAAATCAATTCTCTGTAATTATTATTATGTGATTAAAAGAATCATGTACATTTAAATAATGTGGAAGTCGGGGCACCAAAGAAAATCTTCAGATTACAAAGTTATAATTTTCCTAAATAACTTCTCAGATATTTTAATATCTGATCAGTTAGTCTTCTAATTAAT
Organism: Oncorhynchus tshawytscha; assembly: GCF_018296145.1. NCBI lineage: Eukaryota > Metazoa > Chordata > Actinopteri > Salmoniformes > Salmonidae > Oncorhynchus > Oncorhynchus tshawytscha. The sequence goes on from NC_056446.1 coordinate 26,742,092, forward strand.
GAATCATTCTTTACCTCACTTTAGTCTCATTCCAAACGTCGTAATTTGTTAGTTATCTGCACGAACCCAGCCTTCACTATGAATCATCCATACATCAATTGTCTTAATCATTTATTTACTAACTAACTAAGTAATCACAGAAATGCATAAACAAACAACAATATATATGGTTACAAGGAAATGATAAGGGAAGTGGGTGTGGACTGAGAAGGCCGGGAAAGACAAGAGACACTACACAGTTGATAATTATAATAATTGAAATGCTAATCCTTTGCACATGAACTCTCACTCATTTGGGAATAATTGCAATCAATATATATATTTACGCTAAGTGTGTCGTCATGATCTCTGTTGGAGTCGTCCGTCTTTCTGTTGGAAAGTTCATCTGAACTTCTCTTTGCGTCCCTGGAGTCTTTTCTTGGTTAGAATGGATACTTCAGAGTCCCATTCAGAAATGTTCTTATGGAATAGATGTTTCGGCGGTTGTCGGTCTTCGCATATAGTCAACATAAATTCTAGCTGCAGACTAGTAATTAGTATCAAAGATTTGCTCTTATTCTGTCGGTATCGATAGTCTCAGAGTTTAACCATTTCCACCAGTACAGCCAATGTTCCACGTGGTTTGGTTAGGAATTCAACAACCGAGGAATGCATGGTCTCTACTCAAACCTTAGCCCTCTCGGTAATCAAGGTATGCATGGTTTGCAGATCATTTCTCTAGGTGGGGGTTTTATTCGGAACAGCAGAAAAGGCTGTTCCATGATGCCAGATCAATGTCTGTGCTCACGGGGCGGACCAATGATTTAGTTAACTTCAAAGGGAATTGGATTCTCTTTCATTAAACAGTTTAAAATCACATTACATATTTTCACAAATAGTTTCATCTTTACTCATTCATTTTATACAATAATGAGATACAAATCTAATAATGGAGACTCTTGTATGAACAGACAAACGTTTCAGGTAGCCTTCCACAAGCTTCCCACAATAAGTTGGGTGAATTTTGGCCCATTCCTCCAACAGAGCTGGTGTAACTGAGTCAGGTTTGTAGGCCTCCTTGCTCGCACCCACACGGTTTTCAGTTCTGCCCACAAATTGTCTATAGGTTTGAGGTCAGGGCTTTGTGATGGCCACCCCAATACCTTGACTTTGTTGTCCTTAAGCCATTTTGCCACAACTTTGGAAGTATGCTTGGGGTCATTGTCCATTTGGAAGACCCATTTGCGACCAAGATTTAACTTCCTGACTGATGTCTTGAGATGTTGCTTCAATACGATCTTCGCCCCCATGTACAGTTGCAAACCGTAGTCTGGCTTTTTTATGGCGGTTTTGGAGCAGTGGCTTCTTCCTTGCTAGGCGGCCTTTCAGGTTATGTCGATATAGGACTCGTTTTACTGTGGATATAGATACTTTTGGACCTGTTTCCTCCAGCATCTTCACAATGTTCCTTTGCTGTTGTTCTGGGATTTATTTGCACTTTTTGCACCAAATATGTTCATCTCTAGGAGACAGAACGCGTCTCCTTCCTGAGTGGTATATTGACGTGCTATTGTTTGTACAGATGAACGTGGCACCTTCAGGTGTTTGGAAATTGCTCCCAAGGATGAACCAGACTTGTGGAGGTCTACAATTTTTTTTCTGAGGTCTTGGCTGATTTCTTTTGATTTTCCCATGATGTCAAGCAAAGAGGCACTGAGTTTTAAGGTAGGCCTTGAAATACATTCACAGGTACACCTTCAATAGACTCAAATTATGTTAATTAGCCTATCAGAAACTTCTAAAGCCATGCCATAATTTTCTGGAATTTTCCAAGCAAAAGGCACAGTCAACTTAGTGTATGTGAACTTCTGACCCACTGGAATTGTGATACAGTGAATTATAAATGAAATAATCTGTCTGTAAACATTTGTTGGAAAAATTATCTGTGTCATGCACAAAGTAGATATCCTAACCGACTTTCCAAAACTATAGTTTGTTAACAAGAAATTAATGGTGGTGGTTGAAAAATGAGTTTTAAGGACTCCAACCTAAGTGTATGTAAACTTCCGACTTCAACTGTATATAGGGAAGGTAATCAGGGAAGTGATAGAGTCCAGGTGAGTCTGACCATGCGCAGGTGTGCGTAACGATGGTGACAGGTGTGCACAATAATGAGCAGCCTGGTGACCTAGAGGACAGAGAGATGGCACGTGATGTTCATTTACTTAGCTAGCACATGCAGCTAGCTAGTTTAGCCTACTCAAACACCCGGCTCAAACAAAGGGATGCTATGTTAGCTAGCTGGCTATGACTATCCCACACAACACTGGAACTCTTCCAAGTCAAGATAAGTGTTTGGTTTTACTCATTTATTGCCGCTGGGGCCCACCGGTGTAACAGCTAAACTGCTTACTGACTGTACAGTGTACTGCATGATTGTAGCGGGTTTACTAACGTGTTAGTTCTATTAGCTATGTTGACTGGGATGTTACTTTAGCTCATATGGTAACAACGATATAGGCTGTGTGTAGCGGTTATGATATGGTTTGGCTTGGAAAGGTGTTTTCACCTGTTCACATATAGCTGATGTGTTGTACATTGAAGTCAACAAGCAAAGGGAAAAGGTAAGAGGTGGAGAGCGCATAGATGCAAGAAGGAATACAACGTGGCTGCTATAAAAGTGAACTGTGTGATCAGGGGTGTATTCATTCTGCCGATTCTGTTGAAAAACTTTTCTTAAATGGAAGCAAACAGAATGAAACACGATTAACATACAGTACCTGAATGTGTCCAATTGAAACTCTCATTTGCAACTGTTGAACTTATGATTACACCCTAGATCAGCTAGATGCAGGCAAGAGTGTGCAGGGCGGTATTGAATGTGTCACTGTCTGTCATCTCAAATTTCTCTCTCAACCTGTGTGCAACTACTGTCACGCCCTGACCGTAGATTGCTTTGTATGTTTCTATTTTTTGTTTGGTCAGGGTGTGATGTGGGTGGGCATTCTATGTTTGTATGTCTAGGTTGTGTATTTCTATGTTTTGGCCAGGTATGGTTCTCAATCAGGGACAGCTGTCTTTCGTTGTCTCTGATTGAGAACCATACTTAGGTAGCCTGTTTTCCCACTGTTAGTTGTGGGTGGTTATTTTCTGTTTAGTGTTTGTTGCACCTGTCAGAACTGTTTCGACTATTCTTTTGTTATTTTGTATTCAGTGTTCAGTCAGAATAAATAATATGAAAACGTACCACGCTGCACCTTGGTCTTCACCTTCTTCTAATGAATGCCGTTACAACTACGTTGTAAACTTTCATTCGTAGGCTATTATGTAGCAACCTTATGATGGGTATAGGGAAATTTGAGCATCATGTCGTAGCCAAAACATGTTGCAGACAAATCTTATATTGAACTGGGTGAATGGAATATGAATGACACTCATTCAATATGCTGTAATAGAAATAAGGCCATGCTCATGAAACACAAATGCCCCTGACTGCCACTGACATACGATGCTTTCGGAAAGTATTCAGACCCCTTGACTTTTTCCATGTTTTGTTACATTACAGCCTTATTCTAAAATTGATTTTTTTTCCCTTCCCTCATCAATCTACACACAATACCCCATTAGGACAAAGCAAAAACAGGTTTTTAGAAATGTTTGCAAATGTATAAAAAATAAAGAACTGAAATAACATAAATATTAAGTACTTTGTTGAAGCATCCTCGAGACTTCTTGGGTATGACGCTACAAGCTTGGCACACCTATATTTGGGGAGTTTCTACCATTCATCTCTGCAGATCCTCTCAATCAATCAGACAAATGTATTTATAAAGCCCTTTTTACATCAGCAGATGTCACAAAATGCTATACTGAATCCCAGCTTAAAACCCCAAACAGGCAGGAACCTAGGAAGAAACCTAGAAGGAACCAGGCTCTGAGGGGTGTCCGGTCCTCTTCTGGCTGTGCCGGGTAAGGATTAGAAGAGTACATGGCCATTTAAGGCCAGATTGTTGTTCAAGATGTTCAAATGATCATAGATGACCAGAATGGTCAAATAATAATCACAGTGGTTGGAGAGGGTGCAACAGGTCAGTACCTCAGGAGTGAGAGAGTGAGAGAGAGAGAGAGAGAGCAGGTCCTGGACAAGGTAGCACGTCTGATGAACAGGTCAGGATTCCCTAGCCGCAGGCAGAACAGTTGAAACTGGACCAGCAGGACGACCAGGTGGACTGGGGACAGCCAGGAGTCATCAGGGCAGGTAGTCCTGAGGGATGATCCTAGGGCTCCGGTCATCTGGGAGGGGAGGGAGAGAGAATTAGAGGGAGCATATTTAAATTCACACGGGACACCAGATAAGACTTACACCAGATATAACAGACTGACCCAGCCCCCCAGTACATAGACTATTGCAGCATAGATACTGGAGACTATGGTGTGGGGGCTGTGCTTTGGCAGAGACGGGTGGGTCGGAGGACACCGTGGCCCTGTCCGACGATATTCCCAGACAGGGCCAACCAAGCAGGATATGACCCCACCCACTTTGCCAAAGCACAGCCCCCCACACCACTAGATGGATATCAACAGACCAACTTACTTCCCTGAGATAAGGTTGGGGGGGGGGGGACTCAATCATAGGACCTACTGAAGAGATGAGTCTTCAGTAAAGACTTAAAGGCCGAGACTGAGTCTGCGTCTCCCACATGGATAAGCAGATCATTCCATAAAAATTGAGCTATATAGGAGAAAGCTCTGCCTCCAGCTGTTTGCTTAGAAATTTTGGGGACAAAAAGGAGGCCTGCATCTTTTGACCATAGCGTAAGTGTAGGTAAAGTTGAAGTCAGAAGTTTACATTCACTTAGGTTGGAGTCATTTAAACTTGTTTTTCAACCACTCCGCAAATGTCTACTTAACAAACTATAGTCGGTTAGGACATCTACTTTGTGCACGACACAAGTAATTTTTCAACAATTGTTTACAGACAGATTATTTCACTGTATCACAATTCCAGTGGGTCAGAAGTTTACATACACTAAGTTGACTGTGCCTTTAAACAGCTTGGACAATTTCAGAAAGTGATGTCATGGCTTTAGAAGCTTCTGATAGGCTAATTGACATCATTTGAGTTAACTGGAGGTGTACCTGTGGATGTATTTCAAGGCCTACTTTCAAACTCAGTGCCTCTTTGCTTGACATCATGGGAAAATCTAAAGAAATCAACCAAGTCTTAAGAAAAAAATGTCGACCTCCACAAGTCTGGTTCATCCTTGGAAGCAATTTCGAAAGGCCTGAAGGTACCACGTTAATCTGTACAAACAATAGTATGCAAGTATAAACACCATGGGACCATGCAACTGTCATACCGCTCAGGAAGGAGACGCGTTCTGTCTCCTGGAGATGAACGCACTTTGGTGCGAAAAGTGCAAACCAATCTCAGAACAACAGCAAAGGACCTTGTGAAGATGCTGGAGGAAACAGGTACAAAAGTATCTATATCCACAGTAAAATGAGTCTTATATCGACAAGGAAGAAGCAACTGCTCCAAAACCGCATAAAATGGCCAGACTACGGTTTGCAACTGCACATGGGGACAAAGATCGTACTTTTTGGAGAAATGTCCTCTGGTCTGAACACTGTTTGGCCATCATTATCTTTGGAGGAAAAAGGGGGAGGCTTGCAAGCAGAAAAACACCATCCCAACCGTGAAGCTCGAGGGGTGGCAGCATCATGTTGCAGGGGTGCTTTGCTGCAGGAGGGACTGTTGCACTTCATAATGGCATCATGAGGCAGTAAAATTATGTGGATATATTGAAGCAACATCTCAAGACATCAGTCAGGAAGTTAAAGCTTGGTCGCAAATGGGTCTTCCAAATGAACAATGGACCCCAAGCATACTTCCAAAGTTGTAGCAAAATGGCCTAAGGACAACAAAGTCAAGGTATTGGAGTGGCCATCACAAAGCCCTGACCTCAATCCTATAGAAAATTTGTGGGCAGAACTGAAAAAGCGTGTGCGAGCAAAGAGGCCTACAAACCTGACTCAGTTATATCAGCTCTGTCAGGAGGAATGGGACAAAATTCACCCAACGTATTGTGGGAAGCTTGTGGAAGGCTTCCCGGAACATTTGACCCAAGTTAAACAATTTGAGGGCAATGCTACCAAATACTAATTGAGTGTATGTAAACTTCTGACCCACTGGGAATGTGATGAAAGAAATAAAAGCTGAAATAAATCATTCTCTCTACTATTATTCTGACATTTCACATTCTTCAAATACAGTGGTGATCCAAACTGACCTAAGACAGGGAATTTTTACTAGGATTAAATGTCAAGAATTGTGAAAAACTGAGTTTAAATGTAGTTGGCTAAGGTGTATGTAAACTTCCGACTTCAACTGTATGTATATATATATTTTAACAGGAAAGACATATTGAGACTTAGGTCTATATTTCAAATGTGCCCTTAATACAACATATACAGTATATACACATTAAATAAAAAAGTTATGGGAAGCACAAATAAAACATCACAAATCACCCAGAAAAACTGTTAGATTCCTCCACAAATAAGTCCTCAATCAATACTTTAAATTGCCCAAAAGGCACCAGAACATCAAGATGAAATGTATTTAGAATTTTGTACCAACAATGCGATGAATTAAACCTACAAGCAGATTTACTTAGCTTGGTGGAGACCCTAGGAACTTCAAGAGTTAATAACCAATCCTGTGAAAGGGTTAGGCAACTCAGGTGTCGATACTTCAACAGCAAAGTTAGATAAGACGGAGGTTTATGAAGTAGTAGGGCCTTGTAAGCAAAAATGGAGTAATGTCGAGATTTATAGCAAAGTCCAGCCAACCTTTTGATACAGGATGCAGTGATGAGTATCAAAACTGTCACCTGTAACAAAACAAAGATCACTACGTTAAATGGCATCCAAAGGTTTAAGAGTAGTAGCACTTTGATAAATAATATCACCATAATCAAGAACAGATAAAAAGATTGACTGAATAATCTGCCTCCTATTGTTTAGGGAAAGGCATGATCTGTTTCAGTAGAAAAAGCCTACTTTACATCTTAGCTTCATATTAACCAGCTCATCTATATGTTTTTTAAAGGTCAAATTCATATCAATCCAAATGCCTAAGTATTTATATGCGGGAACACGTACAATTGGAGAACTGTCTAATGAATGAACATGTAATTAATCAGCAACATTCTTACGAGAGTTTAAAAACAACATGTATTTCATATTGGCCATATTAAGCAAATCAGCAAGGGATTCCAGCATACAGTAGCTATAAAATCTAACTGTAGATTTGACACAGCCAGATCAACAGATGGCGCAATAGCATATGTATCATCCGCGTATAGATTAACTTGATTGACCAATGGTGTTTTTTTAATTAGTGAAGAGAGCAGGTCCCAGAATCCACCCCTGTGGTACACCTTTATCTACTTGGAGAAATTCAGACTTAACTCCATCAATCTTGATGGCCAGAGTTCTGTCATTAAGATAATCATGAAACAATGAACAGATGTCAGAGCTCAGGCCTATCGAGGACAACTTATTCAATAAAGTATCCTGATCAACAGTATCAAAAGCTTTTGACAGATCCTGAAACAACTATAATGGTTTCTGTAATAATGCTATGCCCAGGCCTAAGCCATGATTGGTTTACATAAAACAAGCTAAATTGTACATTTACCAAGGATTCAAGAATCTTAGCTAGACAAGGAAGCACAAAAGCTGATTTCCATACTTTTGGAATATTTCCTGATAACGTGCTGCACACTTAAACAGACCAGGATCCAATTGGTCGGCCCCTGTGGATTTCTTGTTGTCTATTGCTAGCAAAGCATCCAGGACATATTTTTCTGTAAATAGCCTAAAAGAAAAGCTTTGACTATAATTTCTCTGATCATTCAGCAAGTTTCCCCTATCAGCTTCCAGCACAATATCATTGTGAATAGGCTTAGAAGTTTTTTCAAAGAGATAGCACGCTGAAGTAAAATGGTGATTAAATGCATCAATGATGACATTTCTTTTTTTGTAATGAGACCAGTGTCAAAATATTTTGTTGTGGCCCAAAGGAGTAAGTAGAACCCTTAAGGGATTTGACAGTAGTCCAGAATTTAGCCATGTTCCCATTGCAATCCAAAGAGCGGTTACATAATAATCAGATTTGGCCTTTCTGATTAGTTTTACACAATGATTCCTCAGTTGCTTAAAAGCTTGCCAGTCCAGGCCTAAGCCTCTGTTCTTGTTCTTGACCCAAGCATCATCTCTTTTATGAATGACTTCTGATAATTCCAGAGTGTACCAGGCATTCGATCTAGCTTTAACCCTTAATTTTTGGAAGGGAGCGTGATTATCCACAATAGTGTGGAAGACATCTGCAAAAAGGTTCAAAGCTAAATCAGGTTCAGGGATAGCTGAAATACGAGCAAGGTCACTAAAATAAAGATCATGTAAAAAAAACTGTTCACTTATGTTTTTATAGTTCCTCTTTGTGATGACATGAGGCTAGGATTGTTGTTTTCTCACATCTCTAACACAAACAGCGGGTCAATGGTCACTAATGTCTTGGGCGAAGACACCCAGGCCTTTGGAGCCTATCGGCTGGGGAGCATTCGCAAATAATTGTCCAGATCATAGCAATCATCACGTTGTCCTGTTCACATGTCAGTTGGCTTGAACAAATACATCATGGCTATAGCCTACCAATGAATTGGTTGTCATTTAAGCTGCATAGCCAATAGTCATTAAAGTGTTATTCATTTAGACAGATCTCCTGAGTGGTGCTATGATTGTATTTTCAAAAAGAGTGTTTCAGTAGCCTAAGTATTCCAGTGCCCCATCTGTCGTACATTGTCTGTTGAGAGGCTGTCCTGTAGTCTATACAGTTCATTCATTGCCATTTCCACCGTTGTCCTTGTCCAGGAATCAGGTGTCTTCTTTTGCTGATTTTAGTGGGATGTCTCTTTTCTTCCATTTGACCTGCAGTTGTGTGGGGTATACCACAGAAAACGGGATTTGTTTTTCCAATAGCTTTTTTTATTTAATTCAATGTGCATTGAAATAAAACCAATTTACAATGTTTTACTGAGTTATCAATATCCTGCTGAAGTCTGAAGTCGATCTTACTTTATCTTATCTAACTTCTGTGTATTTGGAGTTCAAGGTAACGTGATATTTTTTTGGCCCACATTAATTTACTCAGATGACGAACCTCTGCCAGAGGCATATACTCTTCATATTTATTTTATCTGGAAATTATATTAGGCTCAAAATGGGATCCTTGTCAGATCCTATCAGACCTGTTTTCTTGTCTATTACTGATGACCTCAAATACTCCCAATCAAACAAAACTGAATGTGCTCGCCATTCATTGGCACAACAAAAGACCCATTGAGAAAAGATTCACAGTTTATACAACCTTGATGTTTTCCTGTTGGTAAACAGAGGTTTCTTTTCAATGGTCCAATCGCCATGACAGCTTGAGGAATCTAGTTCTGATCTTCAGTTAACCCTCTGGGATGTCTGAAAATTAAACGGCTAACTCTCTATGGTTCATGCTATTGCTCTATCTTGTGTTAACTTTATGTAATCTCTTTCACTAAACCATTACACAGGTCTGGGCATTGAATGTACGTGGAGACCATGTTGACCAAATCAATCTCTCTCCGGAGGGATTCATGTGCTTTTTGAATGCCTAATAATTTAGTGTTTACCCAGACAAGAAAATAACCAATGTTAGACTGGTGGGATTGTTGGGTCTGGCCTGGGTGTTGGGAAATGGAGGGTTAAGGCAAGGTCTTTTCTCTTTTCCAATTTTCTCTATCGCTATCTCTCTTTCTGTTTCTCTCTCTCATCATATTTCTCTTTATTCTTCCTTCCCGTTTTCTCTCGCTCTCTTCCCTTTCCCTCTTTGTCTCTCTCCCCTATCTCTAGCTATATTGTCCATTGTGGGGAACCTGCTGGTGCTCATCATGGCATTTAAGCACTCATCTCACATGAAGCCCCCGGAGCTGCTGAGTGTCAACCTGGCAGTGACAGACCTGGGAGCTGCTGTCGCCATGTACCCTCTGGCTGTGGCCTCGGCCTGGAACCACCACTGGCTGGGAGGAGACACCACATGCATCTACTACGGCCTGGTAGGCTTCTTCTTTGGCACGGCCAGCATAATGACCATGACCGTGATGGCTGTGGTGCGTTTCGTCGTCTCCCTCAGCCTCCAGTCTCCCAGTGAGTATATAGAGCATGTGGATTTAGGAGTACCACAGGGAATGATGTTAGGACCATTGGAATTTGTGTATGTTTGAGTCAGTTTGTGTATAGGCTGTGGTGAGTGAGTGAGTGAGTGGTGAGTGAGTGAGTGAGTGAGTGAGTGAGTGAGTGAGTGAGTGAGTGAGTGAGTGAGTGAGTGAGTGAGTGAGTGAGTGAGTACCACCACTTGTCATCATAGGAACATTTTGGAAAGTAATTGTGAATGTTTGGAATAAAAACACACAAACAAGGAAGCATTTACAAAAGTGGTGTGTGGTTAGGGGCCCCAACTGATTTCTCAATGCCCACCAAGCATTTAAACCTGAAATATACCTCTTGTTTTTGAAGAGTACAACCCAGATATAGCAACAGATAAACTATATAAAGCTGCTCAAATTATACTATCACTCTCACACTACAGAGATCAGGGAAAATGTCTAAAATCCGGACCTTGAGGTCAGAAGTGTAATATATACCACTTAGCAGACACTTTTATCCAGAGCAACTTACAGTACAGTGAGTGCTTACATGTTTGGTGTGCATATGTGAGCCCTCCAGGACATGAGCTCATGGCCTTTCTGTTGCTAGTGTTCTTACCAGCTGAGCCACACAGGAAGTACTGCTCTCCCCCTAAACCTCTTAGTGACCCACTGTCTGTGTGTGTTTCCCTAGAGGAGAAGATCAGCCGGAGGAACGTGAAGCTCCTGTGTTTGTGGACGTGGCTCTATGCCCTGCTGTGGGCCTGCTTCCCTCTCCTGGGCTGGGGCCGGTACGGTCCAGAGCCCTTCGGCCTTTCCTGTACCCTGGCCTGGGGAGAGATGAAGGAACAAGGCTTCTCCTTCGTCATCTCAGTCTTCTCCTTCAACTTGCTGGGGCCCTCCTTCATCATCCTCTGTTGCTACTTTGGCATTGCCTTGAAGCTGTACATTACCTACAAGTCCCTCGACAACAGCAAAAATATCCCAAACATCATCAAGATGCACCGCCGCCTTCTCATAGTGAGTGACTTGCTGACTTGGAGTTGATTTCCTATAGAGTTGTTTTTGTCACACCATCTTAATTTAAATAGGTTTTTTAAAGGACTAGAATATGGACATTATACAGGCCTATTTACACATACTTTTAACTTATTACGTTATATATACTGACCAAAATATAAACGCAACATGCAACAGTTACAGTTCATATCAGGAAATCAGTCAATTTAAATAAATAAATGATTCTCTAATCTATGGATTTCAGATGACTGGGAATGCAGATATGTGTCTGTTGGTCACCGATATCTTTTTTTTTTAAAGGTAGGGGCGTGGATCAGAAAACTAGTCAGTATCTGGTATGGCCACCATTTGCCTCATGCAGTGGGACTCATTTCCTTCGCATAGAGTTGATCAGGCTGTTGATTGTGGCCTGTGGAATGTTATTCCACTCCCCTTCAATGGCTGTGCGAAGTTGCTGGATATTGGCAGGAACTGGAACACGATGTCGTACACGTCAATCCAGAGCAACATGGGTGACATGTCTGGTGAGTATGCAGGCCATGGAAGAACTGGGACATTTTCAGCTTCCAGGAATTGTCTACAGATCCTTGCAACATGGGTCCGTGCATTATTATGCTGAAACATGAGGTGATGGCGGCGGATGAATGGCACGACAATGGGCCTCAGCATCTCATCACGGTATCTCTGTGCATTCAAATTGCCATTGAGAAAATGCAATTCTGTTCGTTGTCCTTAACTTATGCCTGCCTGCCCATAAGGTAACCCCACCGCCACCATGGGCACTCTGTTCACAACATTGGCATCAGCAAACCGCTTGCCCACACTGCGGTTGTGAGGCCGGTTGGACATACTGCCAAATTCTCTAAAACGACGTTGGAGGCAGCTTATGGTATAGAAATGAACATTCAATTCACTGGCAACAGCTCTGGTGGACATTCCTGCAGTCAGCATGCCAATTGCACGCTCCCTCAAAACTTGAGACATCTGTGGCATTGTGAATGTGACAAAACTACACATTTTAAAGTGGCCTTTTATTGTCCCAGTATAAGGTGCACCTGTGTATGATCATGCTATTTAATCAGATTATTGATATGCCACACCTGTCCGATAGATGGATTATCTTGGCAAAGAAAAAAATGCTCACTAACAGGAACGTAAACATTTGAGAGAAATACATCTTTTATTTCAGCTCATGAAACATGGGACCAACACTTTACATGTTGCATTTATATTTTTGTTCAGTGTATATAATTATAACTTTTTTCATGAGTTGAATGAATGAAACTGCATCTTTCACTATGGGCTCTATTTTAGGCTGGGGTTAAGCCGGCGCAATTGTCAAACGCACACTCATTTAAATGTTGACCTGTTAAAGCTGGCTCTGTTCTATTTAAATAAAAACACGTCATACCTTTTTGTAGTTAATAAATCTAATTTGAAACATAATAACTATAGTATCCTTAACTAGCATTGTAAAAGTGAATCTATTCTTTGTAATTTCACGCTTGTAACGTCAGTATTTTTCAGCTGGTTGGCAGGCAGCCACTGGAAAAAGAATGAAGGCTTTGCACAGGCGCCTTGTTGCGTTTTTTGTGCGACTGACAAAAAATGCCAGGAAACGTAAAAGAACGTTATTAACCGGTTCACGTGCTTTTAAAATAACAGTTCTGTTCCGGAACAGTATAGATCACTTTCGTTCCCAGTTTTGTTTCTGTTCCCTGAACCGGTTCCAACTTCTGGAGAAAACTGAGGATGAATTAACAACAGAAATAATCCAAAACATGCATACGCATGCAATAAGGCACTAAAGTAATACTGAAAAAAGATAACAGCAATAGAATACACTTTTTGACCTAAATGCAAAGCCTTATGTTTTGGGCAAATCCAACATAACACATCACTAAGTAACTGCCTCCTTATTTTCAAGAATGGTGGTGGCTGGTATGGGTATGGTATATGGCTGGTATATGCTATGGGTATGCTTGACACACTGGGCAGTTTTTCAGGATGAAAAGAAAAAGGATAGAGCTAAGAACAGACTCAATCCCAGAGGAAAACCACAAGAGCTTCAACCAGAGGGGAATGCTCAGTTTAGGTACACCAAATTTGGCCAGACTGCTTTTTCAGTCAGAGCATCTGGATTATGGAACACTCTGCGTGGAACACTCTACACTCTCTCACAACCAGTGTGAGAGAGTGTAGTACCTTTGCTAGCTTCAAGGAAAACCTGAAACAGTGGCTAAAGGCAAACCATTAATGTGAACATTAAGATATTCCGACTCTTAAGATGTCAGATACTGTAGGACTACGGGGACATTTAAAATCTGATGTAATATTATCATTATATTGTCTATTGTTGTATAAATCTTCTTCTTTTTTAAAAGAAAGTATATACAGTACTGGTCAAAGTTTGGACACACCTACTCATTCAAGGGTTTTTCTTTATTTTTTACTACATTGTAGAATAATAGTTAAGACATCAAAACTATGAAATAACACATGGAATCATGTAGTAACCAAAAAAGTGTTAAACAATTCAAAATATATTTTATATTTCAGATTATTCAAAGTAGCCACTCTTTGCCTTAATGACAGCTTTGCACACTCTTGGCATTCTCTTAACCAGCTAAAAATGAAGAAAAACCCTTGAAAGAGTAGGTGTGTCCAAACTTTTGACTGGTACTGTATATAGAGAGATATTTATATAGGGAGACATCGTGCCAAAAAGGGGTTACATACATGTAAAAACACTTCAGAACAAACTTCCTTTTGAATAAGCGTATTGTATAAATGATTCTGCCTCCAGCTCCACTGCTCAGACATGGAGAAATGTGTGATATTTTCTTCCAAAAGGAGAGGAACAAACAGCCTCTAAATAATTTGTTATTTTATACATTTGTAGACTTTTTTCAAAGGTTTTTTTATTTGGCTTTTTTTAATGATTATACAGATAATACAGACATAACAGGTAGAGTGCAAAATGCACACGGATTCCCCTACCAAATCAAACCAACCCCCCCATGCTCCAACAGAGCCCCACCCCAATACCAGACTTAAAGCAGGCATGATATAGAATGAGTCAAATAATCAAATAGTATAAAATAAATTAAAGTATATTATAAAACAAAAAGTTAAAAATAGTTATACAAATTCTAATTTGGGTTGGTTTGTGGAGTTGTGAAATTAGCTGGGTCCATGTCTTCTACAAAGGATAGGAAAGGTTGCCAGATATTATAAAATGTAATTGCAGATCCCCTAATGGAGTAGCGTATTTTCTCTAGCTTGAGATGTTGCATAACTTCCTTTATCCAATGGTTAAAAGTAGGAAGAAACCGATCCTTCCACTTTGTTAGTAGAAGACATCTAGCTAGAAGGGTAGTACATGCCAGCATGTTGCCATAGAACTGTGTAGAGGGTCCTCCTGTCGTGCCACTCCGTAGAACTGTGTAGAGGGGCCTCCTGTCGTGCCACTCCGTAGAACTGTGTAGAGGGGCCTCCTGTGGTGCCACTCCATAGAACTGTTTAGAGGGGCCTCCTGTGGTGCCACTCCATAGAACTGTTTAGAGGGGCCTCCTGTGGTGCCACTCCATAGAACTGTTTAGTGGGGCCTCCTGTCGTGCCACTCCATAGAACTGTTTAGAGGGCCTCCATGGTGCCACTCCATAGCACTGTTTAGAGGGGCCTCCTGTGGTGCCACTCCATAGCACTGTTTAGAGGGGCCTCCTGTGGTGCCACTCCATAGCACTGTTTAGAGGGGCCTCCTGTGGTGCCACTCCATAGCACTGTTTAGAGGGGCCTCCTGTGGTGCCACTCCATAGCACTGTTTAGAGGGGCCTCCTGTGGTGCCACTCCATAGCACTGTTTAGAGGGGCCTCCTGTGGTGCCACTCCATAGCACTGTTTAGAGGGGCCTCCTGTGGTGCCACTCCATAATAGCACTGTTTAGAGGGGCCTCCTGTGGTGCCACTCCATAGCACTGTTTAGAGGGGCCTCCTGTGGTGCCACTCCATAGAACTGTTTAGAGGGGCCTCCTGTGGTGCCACTCCATAGAACTGTTTAGAGGGGCCTCCTGTGGTGCCACTCCATAGAACTGTTTAGAGGGGCCTCCTGTGGTGCCACTCCATAGCACTGTTTAGAGGGGCCTCCTGTGGTGCCACTCCATAGAACTGTTGAGGGGCCTCCTGTGGTGCCACTCCATAGCACTGTTTAGAGAGGCCTCCTGTGGTGCCACACCATAGAACTGTTTAGAGGGGCCTCCTGTGGTGGCACTCTGAATAATGCAATAAAGCCAGAAGGTTTTATAGGTCTCTCCAGTATCTTAGAAAACGTCAAAGAAATTGTCAATGTCCAAAACGAGTGCAATAAAGTAGCAGGAGTCTGCTTACATCGGTCACAAGTGGGATCTATTTCTGGTCTAATCTTGGATCATTTTGTCTTTGACCAATGCAGCCGAAGAACTATTTTAAATTGAATTACAGCATGTCTTAGATATATACACTACCGTTCAAATGTTTGCTGTCACTTAGAAATGTCCTTGTTTTTGAAAGAAAAGCACATGTTTTGTCCATTAAAATAACATCAAATTAATGTTGTAAATGACCATTGTAGATGGAAACGGCAGATTTTGTATGGAATATCTACATAGGCGTACAGAGGCCCATTATCAGCAACCATCACTCCTGTGTTCCAATGGAACGTTGTGTTAGCTAATCCAAGTTTATAATTTTAAAAGGCTAATTGATCATTAGAAAACCCTTTTGCAATTATGTTATCACAGCTGAAAACTGGCCTTCTTTAGACTAGTTGAGTATCTGGAGCATCAGCCTTTGTGGGTTCGATTACAGGCTCAAAATGGCCAGAAACAAAGACCTTTCTTCTGAAACTCGTCAGTCTATTCTTGTTCTAAGAAATTAAGCATATTCCATGCGAGAAATTGCCAAGAAACTGAAGATCTCGTACAACGTTCAGTGAGGAGATCCCTTTTCCAGGCCAGATATGAAATGCCAGGTCTAATAATGATGGAGAGAATGTATGGTTCTTAAAGAACGGGGCAGAAGTTGAACATTCCCTGAGACCAAACGATCGCCTGAACTATTTCCAGTTTTTTAGAGAATGCTTCACAATAGGGTTCTTAATGTATTTGGAAATGAACTGTCTCAGCTAGTTTAGAACCGAGTAAGGCAGCTAAGGAGGTGGGTCCACAGGATGACATCTCCAAGGTCAACCATTTCGGGCATGTAACAGTAATAATATTGAAAAAGTTTGAAAGTGCTAGACCACCCTGGGGGTGAGATCTCTGCAATACGCTCTTACGTATCCAAGGGTTTTTCTTGTTCCAGATAAAAGCAGATATCAGTTTATCTATGGAGATAATAAAAACGATTTTGTAAGAAAGATAGGAATACATTGAAATAAGTATAAAAACATAGGTAATACATTCATTTTAACAGTGTTATTTCTTATGCCCAAAGAAAGAGAAAGTAAATCCCACCGTTCAAGATCCTGTTTCAGGGACAGTGTCCAAATCAGATTTTAACTGAAGATATGGATTCAACAACAATGTTTCAACTGCATGGTCTTCAAAGTATATTTAGCTGGTTTGCTTTCTGCCCTCTGTTTCAGATAATTTTCTCTGCCTGCCCATTTTCACAGTGTTTCTTCTGTCTTACAGATAGCAGTCCTGATCAGCCTGGGCTTCATCTTATCATGGGCTCCATACGGTTTGGTGAGCCTGGTGTCTGTCGTCAGGGGCAGTGAGTTCATCCGGCCAGAGGTGACCATGCTGCCCTGCCTGTTTGCTAAGTCCTCCACTCTTTACAACCCCCTGATCTACTATATCTTCAGCAAGACCTTTAAGCAGGAGGTGAAGCAGCTGTGTGGTAGATCCAACGCATGCCACGCTTCCAGAGCCAGGAACAACATCACGGACAACGCCATCTACCTGGTGTGTGACGGCAGCCGGACGGAGAATGAGGAGAAGGTGGTGGCCACGGTGGCTGGGAGGACCACTGAGGATAAGTTGTCCTCTGGGAAGAGCTGGAAGATGGAGACCAGGTTAAACTCATTCGACAGCCAATAGGAAGGCCTCGGGGAGGGAGGGGGGAGGGAGGGAGGACATCATACAGTATATAATTTGAAATGAGCTAAGACCAATATCTATGATTTTATTGTTATATGCCTGAATCAATTGCTGTTGGCATGAAAATAGTTTTTACATAAAGACAAGTTATACTTTAATAA
Source organism: Oncorhynchus tshawytscha (assembly GCF_018296145.1). NCBI lineage: Eukaryota > Metazoa > Chordata > Actinopteri > Salmoniformes > Salmonidae > Oncorhynchus > Oncorhynchus tshawytscha. Next base: position 26,759,574 of record NC_056446.1, read on the forward strand.
GTACAACTGTTGTGTGCAACAACTTGCAGGGTAATATCAAATCCTGTATTGATGGTTACATGAAAGAGGGCGTGTTTGCACTACTGTATCTTAACTTAATGGATGTGAGTGAAAAATGGCAACCAATGAGAGGATTTCTGGACTGGTTCCCAAGCCAATTGGCTGCCAGAGTGAAGAGGATTAACAATATGCTATAGCCAATAGGGAATCATAGACCGTACAGTAGGTGGGCTGTTTTCTTTAGACAAACACAGCTGCCATTGATCAATGCAGAGAAAGGAAGTGACCTTATTCCCATGGAGGAGAGGATGGATGGAGACACTAAGCCTGGGGCCACCCTATCCCATATGGGCCCTGGTCAAAAGTAGTGCCCTGCACTAAAGAGCACTGTTAAGTGCTCAGGACTGATCCCATGAGGAGAGGAGAGGATGGAGAAATGGATGCTTCTAGTGCTCAGGACTGATCCCATGAGGAGAGGAGAGGATGGAGAAATGGATGCTTCTAGTGCTCAGGACTGATCCCATGAGGAGAGGAGAGGATGGAGAAACGGATGCTTCTAGTGTTCAGGACTGATCCCATGAGGAGAGGAGAGGATGGAGAAACGGATGCTTCTAGTGCTCAGGACTGATCCCAGCCCAGCCTCAAAGGTCACACGCCAGCCACTAAGGGGGTTGAAAAGTCATAGTTGAGGTCGGACGGAATCTTTGTGAAGGACGAATTGGGTGTCTGTTCATATTTCCGTTTAATTCTGTTTAATATCCCCATGGCCACGTAGCTTGGCAAACCCACTTTACCATGACAGTAATTCCTTTTGGATAAAAGCATCTTCTAAATGGCATATATTCTATATAATACTGTATTATTATATTATATTTGTCTTAACTTAATAGGCACTCTTATCTAAATAGGATGCTAGCATGCTAAGTAGCAGTCAGCCAGGACTGCGAGCGGAGCCTGCTGAGGCTCCTCTGGGTGGGCAACCATGGATTGATGATGGGGATTTCATGCATCTAGTTGACCGGGCTATGCCATAGACTGTACACTAATCTCATAGGTGATGCATCTGGGTTCCTACTAGAGGTCGACCGATTAATCGGAATGGCTGATTAATTAGGGCCAATTTCAAGTTTTCACAACAATTGGAAATCGGTATTTTTGGACACTGATTTGGCCGATTAAAAAAATATATTTTTTACACCTTTATTTAATCTTTATTTAACTAGGCAAGTCAGTTAAGAACACATTCTTATTTTCAGTGACGGCCTAGGAATGGTGGGTTAACTGCCTTGTTCAGGGGCAGAACGACAGATTTTTACCTTGTCAGCTCGGGGGACTCAATCTTACAAACTTACAGTTAACTAGTCCAACGCTCTAACCACCTGGCTCTCATTGCACTCCACGAGGAGACTGCCTGTTACGCGAATGCAGTAAGCCAAGGTAAGTTGCTAGCTAGCATTAAACTTATCTTATAAAAAACAATCAATCAATCAATCATAATCACTAGTTAACTACACATGGTTGATGATATTACTAGTTTATCTAGCGTGTCCTGCGTTGCATGTAATCGATGTGGTGCGTATCGTTGCTCCAGTGTGTACTTAACCATAAACATCAACGCCTTTCTTAAAATCAATACACAGAATTATATATTTTTAAACCTGCATTTTTAGCTAAAATAAATCCAGGTTAGCAGGCAACATTAACCAGGTGAAATTGTGTCACTTCTCTTGCGTTCATTGCATGCAAAGTCAGTGAATATGCAACAGTTTGGGCCGCCTAATTTGCCAGAATTTTACGTAATTATGACATAACATTGAAGGTTGTGCAATGTAACAGAAATATTTAGACTTATGGATGCCACCCGTTATTTAAAATACGTAACGGTTCCGTATTTCACTGAAAGAATAAACGTTTTGTTTTCGAGATGATAGTTTCCGGATTCGACCATATTAATGACCTAAGGCTCGTATTTCTGTGTGTTATCATGTTATAACTAAGTGATAGAGCAGTCTGACTGAGCGATGGTAGGCAGCAGCAGGCTCCTATGCATTCATTCACACAGCACTTTCGTGCGTTTGCCAGCAGCTGTTTATGACTTCAAGCCTATCCTCTCCCGAGATTAGGCTGGTATAACCGATGTGAAATGGCTAGCTAGTTAGCAGGGTGCGCGCTAATAGTGTTTCAAACGTCACTCACTCTGAGACTTGCAATAGTTGTTCCCCTTGCTCTGCAAGGGTAACGCTGCTTCGAGGGTGGCTGTTGTCGTTGTGTTCCTGGTTCGAGCCCAGGTAGGAGCGAGGAGAGGGACGGAAGCTATACTGTTACACTGGCAATACTAAAGTGCCTATAAGAACATCCAATAGTCAAAGGTTAATGAAATACAAATGGTATCGAGAGAAATAGTCCTATAAATACTATAATAACTACAACCTAAAACTTCTTACCTGGGAATATTGAAGACTCATGTTAAAAGGAACCACCATCTTTCATATGTTCTCCTGTTCTAAGCAAGGAACTTAAACGTTAGCTTTCTTACATGGCACATATTGCCCTTTTACTTTCTTCTCCAACACTTTGTTTTTGCATTATTTAAACCCAATTGAACATGTTTCATTATTTTATTTGAGGCTAAATTGATTTTATTGATGTATTATATTAAGTTAAAATAAGTGTTCATTCAGTATTGTTGTAATTGTCATTATTACAAATACATTTGAAAAATCGTCTGATTAATCGGTATTGGCCTTTTTTGGTCCTCCAGTTATCGGTATCAGCGTTGAAAAATCATAATCGGTCGACCTCTAGTACCTACAAATATATACGTAGTTTAGGAGCTCCATGAAGATGAGATATACAGTACATAACCTATTTTCCAAGTATTGTGTGGGGCGGGGGGGGTCAAAATTACCCTATATGACCCCAAATAATGTTGTCATGCAACCATGGTATGTATAGTTTGGAACTTTATTGTGAATACAGTCCTGTGGTATTGAGCAGTTCTGGTTTTTGGAATGTAGTTATTATGTAAGCTTCTTCATGGATTATTCATTTCTGCTATCACTGGTTTGTCAATGTCCTCACCCCCAGTGTTGTCTTAAGTGTTGCATACTAAATCACTTCCCTCTTTGTACTCTTTTTAAAGCAATGTCTGAAAAATACAATTACATTATTGTCAGGGAACCAAAAGTTAAAATGTATAGGCCTGTCACAATCATTTGATCATATCTCTAAACCTTCATGGAAGAAATACATGTTAATATATTTATATACAGTAGATAGATGAAAAAATCTTATAACACGTTGTTCCTCAATGTTCCTCAATGTTACAAAAGACCATGTTACACCGATTCAGTTGTCAGACTGAGTGCAGTTGTCTGCTTTTAAAGGGCAGGGGACAGTATAATTTGATGGGTGCTTACAGTGGGGCAAAAAAGTATTTAGTCAGCCACCAATTGTGCAAGTTCTCCCACTTAAAAAGATGAGAGAGGCCTGTAATTTTCATCATAGGTACACTTCAACTATGACAGACCAAAAAAATTAACATGCACGTTTGAATTGGAAATGTGAGACACCCTCAGGGAGTGGGGTCAATAAATTTAGAGGGGCTCCTGAGTGGTGCAGCGGTCTAAGGCACCGCATCTCAGTGCAAGAGGTGTCACTACAGTTCCTGATTCGAATCCAGGCTGTATCACATACAGCTGTGATTGGGAGTCCCATAGGGCGGCATACAATTGGCCCAGCATCATCCGGGGTAGGCTGTCATTGAAAATAAGAATTTGTTCTTAACTGACTTGCCTAGTTAAATAAAAAATACATATTATAAAATTCCATTATGAACAGCGACCCTGGAGCAATTAGGGTTAAGTGCCTTGCTCAAGGGCACATCAACAGATTGTTCACCTTGTCAGGTCAGGGATTTGAGCTAGTTACCTGGTTCAACACTCTAACCGCTAGGCTACCTGCCACCCCAGTGTTTTGCAGGTGGGGAGAGAACTAGAGAGGGTTGAGGAGGAGGCTTGAAGCGCTGGGTATCTTGTTATGACATCCATTATCTGAATTCGGTCCACAGAATTATACCTATGAAGGAACTTTGAATGTCTTTTGAGCTAGCTAGCTAACAAGCTTGTCTGTGCAGAGCGGCACAAGATTTTACAACTTGTTTTTACCTTTCTGTAGTTAATAAATCCAACATGAAATGTGGTAACTATGCCTGTAGTATCCTTAACTAACATTGAAAAAGTGAATACATTTTTCTCTAGCTGATTACAAATCTCTCTTCCTATCTTCTGAATCAAGATTGTAACTTCAGTACAGTAGCCTATGCTTCGGAGGGGCAGGTAGCCTAAACACGCACACACATTGGCAAAGATTTTCAGCTTGCAGGCAGACACTGAAGTAAGTTTCTGAGTGACAGAGTGAGGGCTTTGCATAGATGCTTTGTTCGTTTTTTTGTGGGACTAGAAAATAAAATACCATTATTAACCAGTTCCCATGCTTAAAAAAACTAAATCTGTTTCGATTCCTTGAAAAATGTTGTTATTTTCCAGGACCAACCCCTGATAAAATCCCTGTTATACAGTTATATAATTACTGTTTCTGAAAGCCCATAAAAACTGTTTCAGATGTGGACATTTTAATCACCTACAGTGGCATCACTAAGTCATGTTTTGAACTGATAAAGGACACAATTCACATCCCCAAAACCATCTTTGAGTTTTGCAACTCAAGTAAAGATCACTTTGACACACATGAAGTACACATATAAACAACAGGTGTATATATCAGTGAAGAAAAATTAAGAACTTTGGTTGAAGTGACTCCAACACACTGTGTACTTGCAAACAAACATTTATTGACTAAGGGCTGTATTCAATCCATAATGCTGAAGATCAGCATTGTAGCATGGTTGAAATGTGAAGGTAATTTTCAACTGAGCTGATGCAGCGTTTACCGTAAATGCAGTTTCCGCCAACGTGGAAACAGCCTTTAAATTTCAATCACTGTCACGCCCTGACCATAGAGAGCTGTTTATTCTCTGTTGGTTGGGGCGTGACAGTGACTAGGGTGGGTTATCTAGGTGATTAATGATCTATGTTGGCCTGGTATGGTTCCCAATCAGAGGCAGCTGTTCATCATTGTCTCTGATTGGGGATCATATTTAGGCAGCCATTTCCCCATTGTGCTTTGTGGGATCTTGTCTAGGTATAGTTGCCTGCGAGCACTACTTTGAGCTTCACGGTTCGTTTTTACGCTTTATTGTTTTTGTTCTTTGAGTTTCTCTTCCAAATAAAAGGACGGAAACATACCACGCTGCATCTTGGTCCAGTCCTTATAACGATCGTGACAATAACGCTGTAATGTCGAACTTCAGCGCTACGGATTGAATCCATTCCTAGTAGCTGATTATGAAAAAGCAATACCTAATTAATACATTTGTATTATTTATTATTGATGTTTGCAGAAGTACCCCCTACCATTATATTTCTGACTAGGTCCCATCTCAGTCAAACTATAGAAGAAAAGCAAATTCTAATTGTATTGTAGAATAATGGTTGATTGTTGCCTTGGCTCGCAACAATGTTTACAGATGGCTCGTTGCGCAAGCTTCCGTAACAGAGGTTTCCCGTCAACAATAATTTCGATTGATCAAGTTGAATGTGTCCTTTGCTATCAAATAAGTATTTAAAACACATTTTTATCCAGGGTCTCCCATTTTCCACCTGTAGAAATGGGAGATTACATAGTAGCCTGCTCTTGCTGGTCTAGACAATGGCAGCACAGAGGCGGAAAATGGGAGATGTGTTTCAAAGAACACATTCAACCTGACAAATCGTAAGTATTGTTGCTAGAGATATTGGATGGGCCTCTGTTGCTGGTAAACTTTATTTTTGTGAAACCAAATAATTTAGGGTTGGTTGATAAAGGACGCCAGGCTACAGAAGCCTCAACTACTAGCCATCTGTAAACAATGGGTTGTTGCAGGACAAAGCAAGCTTGATTCATAAAAGCATGGGAGACTTATTACAGTTATTCCGTTTCCTTATAGCATTGCTATGGTTGACTCCCTTACAGCAAAGCCATAACAAAAACCTGTCTACCTGTTTGTGTTCAATTGTGTGGAATGTGACGTTCTGTTTGACTGCGAACCGCTTGTATTCCCTATAATGCCCACGTTTGATTTTTTTTAAACTATTGCTGACAATAATCTAGACCCAAGCAGTGTTTAAACTTTCAAACCCCAGACTACGTCCACATTTAAAGGTAGACTCAGAGAAAAACGGTGCAACGAGCAGAACCGCAGATATTGAGATGAGCGCGGGTTCACTTCACACGGTTCACGTCGTGGTAGCCACGTGACCAAAACAGCGGAGAAGTTGAGCCTCAATCTTCAACGCTATTAGTTGACCCACTACGCTGTTTACTTTCTACATCATTTCGCTGAGTCTACCTTTACCCTACAAAACATGTATACATGCTCCTACAGAGACAGACAATGATACAGCGAGAGGAGGACAGTCAATTTATTGATAAATTATTGGCTCAGTGTGGGCCCTACTGATTATATTTACAATATTATCTAATGGACAAAGTTAATGGTTCATAACACCTCTAGCTGTTCAATGAAACTGATGATCATTGATGCTCTGAATATAATGGTTAGAGAAGTATTTATTCAGACAGGCAGATTGGTTGATATTTGCATAATTGATGCAGAAGCAATTCAAACAGTCATTTATTTCAATCTGTTGTGTTTCTCTGATGTAGCTTTCTTTTCCTTTTACTACTCAAAGCAAATGATCAGAAATACATTTTTCATTACAGAAAAATACATTTGTGGAGTGATGATTATTCTTTCTGACCAAGGACATTCTTTGTCTCTAACATATATTTTCAATCAAATACATTCTGTTTCCATTTGAAAAATGTATAAAACATTTGAAAAATATATTGTAAACTACGCACACGCGCAAGGTTTCTTTAATTGATACAGCTACTTCTTCTCTTCTTTTAAAAAAAACCTGAAACTCATTTATTTTAGAACCTTTTTTCTGTCATGCCTACAAAGATTTTAAAAAGGGAGATCAGATTGAAGTTTCAGAAGGCACATTTTTCACTTGACGGAACCATTCATTTCAACAATTGAAGGTTGTCTCTATAACTGTTGACACGGATGTATGTCTACTGCTCACTAGCCACAATCCTCTCTGGATGGCGTACGTCATACGTCAAAGACCGGACTAAAATAGAGGGGGGAAAATATCGTAAAACGACAGTTGCAATATTTGATTGGGAGCATATGTGCTATTCTCTACGGCCACCATGTGTCTGGCAAGCAAGACTACATTGGTGCCAACTGGAGAGGAATTATGGGAAGGTGCTAATTGGTGTGATTAATTTTGATTTTTAATTCGGTGAGAAGCTCATTAATTTAATCAAGAGGTGCCATTGACATGTTTCAGGAAGACAAAAACAGGAGCCAACATTACTTAGAAACAAATGCCTGGAGAGGCTCAATTAAATGGATATGGAATACTGTCTAACTGAAAACTGCTCTTTAACTCTTTAAGAGAAACATTCACACAACATCGAAAAAGATGGGGGAAATATTTCAGTCTTTGGAGAAGAAGTGATGTCATCCTCCCACTCAACCATTATTACTGTCAAAAATGATGGCTATACTGACAAGATACATACATGTCTCTCTGCCCTAACAATGGGAGTCGTTGTCCACAAAGTGGCATGGGGGGCAGTCTAGTGTAGCTCCCATGTACCCTTTATTTGGATTGGTGGATATATCTCATTATTGTAAACCTATTTTGAATATTCAATCAAATAAACCTCAGATAGAAAATAAGCCATTAACTTTTATGTTGACCAAATTCCACACTTTCACATTGACCTCCATACAAAAACTCCTTGCATGTTGGTTGAAACAATGAAAAACACCACCTGCTGGAGGGAGACAGATTTTCTGCCGAGTTGGGCCTCTCTCTTCCTCTGTTACTGTCGCTGGGCATTTTAAGAAAAACCCTGTTACCTTTCTACCACGGCTCGTCAATAAAAAGTATCTTGAAGTGATTGAAAGCATCTTGTCTTGCTAAAGACATGACCATCCATTATTTAGTGATCTGGATGTGTCCAAGCAATGACATGGTAAGGTTTCACACGGCTGTTGAGCTGGCTGACTGGGGAGAGTAGCAGTTATTATTCACACAGAGGAAGATGATTGCCACTCTCTCCAACAGCCACTCCCTAACTGTCACTTTCCTCTCACTGGCTATCCCCTCAGCCTTGCATACCACTTAAATGTGCTATGTTTCATCTCAATGTGAAATCTATAACAATGAACAACACTTTCTGTGGGAAAATGTGTTTATACGACACTGTTTATCTCAGGCTTATGAAGTGAGGGTGTGCTTAGGGTGACTGAAGTCATCTTACAAGGACAGACTAAAAGGGGGAAATTATACATAGCACTGTCACTGCTTTTATGGCAGATCAGCAATGTAGGCAATGTATGGCTTGAGACAGATTTTGTGACAGCAAATTCCTGAAGAAGAGAGAAATCCACAAGGAGAGGAATCCACGATAGACTATTAAGATGGAGCCGCAGTGTCATGAAGAGGAATCCACTATAGACCACTGAGATGCAGCCATAATGTCATGGAGAGGAATCCACTGTAGACTATTGAGATGGAGCCGTAGTGTCATGGAGATTGCAGCCATTTCTTTCAAATAAAAACAGTCACCTTCAGAGCAGAGAAATCCCCCCCATCATGCGGCTCTCATGCTGTTCTCCTCTCAGGCCCTGCGTGGAGGAATACATAGCATGGAAATCATAATGAGAAGAAGCACCCTGGTCTCACACTGGGTAGTCATGCTGCTCTGACTAGAACAACAGGCATTATATACTGTAAGACCCCTTTTGCAACACTCACTCTATCTTACTCCTCACACAACTGTCACCCCTTAACCATTCTTCACAACTTACCCCCTCCCGTATCTCACCCCTTCTTCAATTAGGCCTCAAACACTCCTGACCCCTTCCTCCATTCAGCTGTAACCTATCTCACTCTCCTGCATCATGACTCTTTTACCCGGAAAGACCAGATATATCATGTGAAGGCAGATCAATACCAAGTCAGCCTCTGAGAATGTGGCACCAAATGGCTGTTAATATGAATGTCGACTGTTTAAAACATAAAGACATGCTTGGCTGGTGCTGTGACTAAAACATATTTTATATAATGAAAGCCCCATGACTCCCTCACCCATTTATCCACCACCCTCACCCAACATTCACTCCTCCTTCCCTCAACCATCACCCACTACTGTCCTTCTCAACCTTCCTAACCCTCCCATCCCCTCCTTCGCTCAGCTGTCAACTGAAGGCAATTTTGCAGTCTCACCATGAATTTCCTCACTTTCCTCTACCATCCTCCAGTCTCACCCTGTCAGCCAGCCAGCCAACTGGAAGAGACAGATTTATCATGTGAAGGCAGATCAATACCAAGACAGCACCTGAGAACGTGACATCAAATGGCTGGTATTAGGAATATTGACTGTTGTAAGCTTTCCTAAGCTTTTCATAAGACATGCTTCACTGGCCACGGCTTCATGAGGATTTACTTTACATTACTATCAGGGCTTTTGTCAACACCAAGCAGTCAATATAATTAAGAATTTGTTCTTAATGGACTCAGCTGGATAAACAAAGGTTAAATAATTGTATTTATTTTTTAAACACAGTTCTAATCCTACATATAATTACACTAGAGAGAATGAAAGAAAAAGAGTGAGTGTGTGTATGAGACAGAGAGAAAGACCACAACACTGATAAAAGGGAGAGCCTCAGTTTAAAGATAAACACTTGATTATTTATTTCATTACCCATGTCAGTGAACCTCAGGGCAGAATCACATGTCGAAAAATACACTTGTCTATGATAGCTATCTGTGATAGACGGACTCCAGGCATGAAAAGATGTAGAGGAAAACATGGAGTTCATCCTTAGACAAAATACACAACCATTCTGCTACTGTGGCCCTGTACAGAAATAACCCCTAGCTCCTACCTCCTAGGTACTTGAAATGAATGGGTAGGAATAACCAATATTCTAGTAGCTCCGCCTCCACCTCACACTCTTATAATAGTTGATTCCAAAATGTTCAGATCAAGTTACAGAAGTGCCTTGGGGTACCAAGTGTATGGGTTAGTGGTAATCCCTGAGGGCTAGGTGTTGTTTCTGGATGGTGATTGACTGTGGTTTAGTGGGGATGGACAGAGGGAAAGAAAGAGCTGTTGAGCTTTATGTTGTTGAGAGCAGAGATGTGAGCTTAAGCAAGTCAACCACAGTCAGCGGGTATAATCAGTCTCCATAGCACTCAACTCTTATTCCAATAAGCCGGTTGAAAGCTCCAGCAGATGGGCTTTTTAATAAGATAAAGATATTACAAAAGACTGTACATAAAGGCAAAAGGCTATCTGACTAAATGCGTAATGTAGCCAGCAACGGTCCACTATGTATTATGTCTGATCTGATCTGCTTGAGCAAACCTCTGACCTTCCCTCATCAGTTAGAGTCTCCAATTTGAGAGCTTGAGAACAGAGAATCAGGAAAATCTCTAACCCATATGACACAATGAGTGATTTAAGCATGTAGTCAGAGCTGCTCTTGTGTTTCTCCAGTTAGGATTCATTCTGGTTTCCATGATCTATATTGAATTTAGTCATTACTATTTGTCTGAGGGCAAGTTCTGGAGATAAAGGGTCTGTTAGGATTCACAATGTCACACATGATAATGAAGAGTGAAAGTAAAAATAGTTATGAGAACAGTAACGGTGCGTGGGTAAAATCACTGGGCGAGCCAAGCCTAGGAGAAAAAGACCAATTACAACCTATTGTATGTGTTGTGATAATTGTGTTGTTTGCTCTATAACCTGTTAGTTCATATGCCTTGGCACCATAATATATAGGCCTAAGGCCGAGACAATAAGACACAGCGGCTCATAAAACCGAAGAGCAACATATGTCAGGTGGAGTCCACAAAACATATCGCATGTGACAAACTGTTGTATGACCTACAGCATAGTCCATCAAGCTAATGTTTCCGACATCTTTAGACTACTAAACAACTATTGATTTAGAACACCGGAGAGTTATACAAGTCGCATGAAAACAGGAGCTGCCTCCACTATTCCAGCTTCATTTCAACGTCATCAAATCAACTATGCTTATTCAATTACAGTGACAACTAAAAGATGACAAAAACGATGAATTCCAATCACTGTAAGCTACGCTATAGAGCGCATTCGGGAAGTATTCAGACTCCTTGACTGTTTTACACCTTTTGTTACATTACAGCCTTATTGGAATAAATCGTTTTTTAAATAGTTGTTTGCGTAACCAGAACGTAACCATTCAGAACCTTTACTCAGTACTTTGTTGAAGCACATTACAGTCTTGAGTCTTCTTGGGTATGACGCTACAAGCTTGGCACACCTGTATTTGGGGAGTTTCTCCCATTCTTCTCTGCAGATTCTCTCAAGCTCTGTCAGTTTGGATGGGGAGCGTAGCTGCACAGCTATTTTCAGGTCTCTCCAGAGATGTTCGATTGGGTTCAAGTCCGGGCTCTGGCTGGGCCACTCAAGGACATTCAGAGACTTGTCCCGAAGCCATTCCTGCGTTGTCTTGGCTGTGTGCTTAGGGTCGTTGTCCTGTTGGAATGTGAACCGTCGCACCAGTCTGATGTTCTGAGTGCTCTGGAGCAAGTTTTCATCAAGGATCTCTCTGTACTTTGCTTCATTCATCTTTCCCTCGATACTTATTTTCCACCATAATTTGCAAATAAATTCATAAAAAATCCTACAAGGTGATTTTCTGGATTTTTTTCTCATTTTGTCTGTCATACTTGAAGTGTACCTATGATGAAAATTATAGGCCTCTCATCTTTTTAAGTGGGAGAACTTGCACAATTGGTGGCTGACTAAATACTTTTTTGCCCCACTGTATGTACATGTAGGTAGAGTTATTAAAGTGACTATGCATAGATAATAACAGAGAGTGGCAGCAGCGTAAGGGGGGCAATGCAAATAGTCTGGGTAGCCATTTGATAAGATGTTCAGGAGACTTATGGCTTGGGGGTAGAAGCTGTTTGGAAGCCTCTTGGACCTAGACTTGGTGCTCCGGTACAGCTTGCCGCGAGGTAGCAGAGAGAGGTGTATGACTAGGGTGGCTGGAGTCCTTAAAACAATTTGTACGGCCTTCCTCTGACACCGCCTGATATAGAGGTCCTGGATGGCAGGAAGCTTGGCCCTGGTGATGTACTGGGCCGTACGCACTACCCTCTGTAGTGCCTCGCGGTCAGAGGCTGAGCAGTTGCCATACCAGGCAGTGATGCAACCCGTCAGGATGCTCTCGATGGTGCAGCTGTAGAACCTTTTGAGGATCTGAGGACCCAAGCAAACTCTTTTCAGTCTCCTGAGGGGGAATAGGTTTTGTCGTGCCCTCTTCACGACAGTCTTGGTGTGCTTTTACCATGTTAGTTTGTTGGCGATGTGGACGCCAAGGAACTTGAAGCTCTCAACCTGCTCCACTGCAGCCCCGTCGATGAGAATGGGGGCGTGCTCGGTCCTCCTTTTCCTGTAGTCCACAATCATCTCCTTCGTCTTGATCATGTTGAGGGAGAGGTTGTTGTCCTTGCACCACACGGCCAGGTCTCTGACCTCCTCCCTATAGGCTGTCTTGTCGTTGACGATGATCAGGCCTACCACTGTTGTGTCATCTGCAAACTTAATGATGCTGTTTTGGGTTGTCGTGCCTGGCCGTGCAGTCATGAGTGAACAGGGATGCATGCACCCCTGAGGGGCCCCTGTGTTGAGGATCAGCGTGGTGGATGTGTTGTTGCCTACCCTTACCACCTGGGGGTGGCCCGTCAGCAAGTCCAGGATCCAGTTGCAGAGGGAGATGTTTAGTCCCAGGGTCCTTAGCTTAGGGATGAGCTTTGAGGGCACTATGATGAAGCTGTAGTCAATGAATAGCATTCTCACATAGGTGTTCCTTTTGTCCAGGTGTGAAAGGATAGTGTGGTGTGCATACTCTGTGGATCTGTTGGGGCGGTATGCAAATTGGAGTTGGTCTAGGGTTTCTGGGATAATGGTGTTGATGTGAGCCATGACCAGCTTTTCAAAGCACTTGATAAGGGGTCGGTAGTCATTTAGGTAAGTTACCTAAGTGTTCTTGGGCACAGGGACTATGGTGGTCTGCTTGAAACATGTTGGTATTACAGACTCAGACAGGGATAGGTTGAAAATGTCAATGAAAACACTTCAAGTTGATTAGCGCATGCTCGGAGTACATGTCCTGATAATCCGTCTGGCTCTGCGGCCTTGTGAATGTTGACCTGTTTAAAGGTCTTACTCTCATCGGCTGCGGAGAGCAGCCGGAACAGTCGTCCGGAACAGCTGATGCTCTCATGCATATTTCAGTGTTACTTGCCTCGAAGCAAGCATAGAAGTAATTTAGCGCTTGTGTCACTAGGCAGCTCTTGGCTGTGCTTCCCTTTGTAGTCTGTAATAGTTTGCAAGCCCTGCCACATCTGACGAGTGTCGGAGCCGGTGTAGTACGATTCGATCTTAGTGTAGTACGATTCGATGCTTTTTTAATGTTTTTTTTATGCCTGTTTGATGGTTTGTCGGACGGGCATAGCGGGATTTCTTATTAGCTTATGGGTTAGAGCCCCGCTCCTTAAAAGAGGCAGCTCTACCCTTTAGCTCAATGCCTATAACCTATACATTAATGAGGTCTGAGGGAAAAAATGGGGGGAAATGGCCAGAAAAGTCCAGAAAATGCAATCAAATGGGCACAAAAGGTCTAACTGTCACGTCCTGACCTTAGTTCCTTTTTTATGTCTCTATTTTGGTTTGGTTAAGTTGTGAATTGGGGTGGGCATTCTACGTTTTTCATTTCTATGTTTTGTTCTGTGTGATGTATTTCTGTGTTTGATCTGGTATGGTTCCCAATCAGAGGCAGCTGTCAATCGTTGTCTCTGATTGAGAACCATACTTAGGTAACCTGTTTCCACCTGTGTTTGTGGGTAGTTGTTTTCTGTTTTTGTATTCTGTACCAGACAGAACTGTTTCGTTCATTCTCTTTTGTTGTTTTTTCATTCAGTGTTCAATTCATAAATAAAGATGAACAAGTACCACGCTGCACCTTGGTCCTCACCTTCTTCCACCAACGGCCGTTACACTAACCATATATGATATCATTAGATATCCCAATAATGCCCACCCTACTACCGTCCCATTTCAAGACTGAGACGGCCCAGGTCTGGCCTGAATGGAATGTGGAATACAAAACACATGATTGAGAAGAGAAGAGATACAGCCATAGGACAATAGTGGACATTATCATCACTGAGGGATTGGGTCACGTGTTGCTTGACAATATTCATACTATTATTTTCAAAAGAGTCCTTGTGCACCAAATGTAAAAAAATTATCAGAGAAGCTAGAGAAAATGAAAGCTGATAATATAAAGAAAGTGACATGTAACTCTAGCTCTCCCTGTGTGTGTGTGTGTGTGTGTGTGTGTGTGTGTGTGTGTGTGTGTGTGTGTGTGTGTGTGTGAGAGAGAGAGAGAGCGTGTGTGTGTGTGTACTCGGGCTGAAGTCCTGAGGTGTTGGATCAATAGTGATGCTGACATATGACTCAAAGTAACCATGATTGTTGCCACCAGTGAGGAGTGTGTGTTTGACATAGGGCTAACTAACCAAATTTTAAGCGAAATTGCAATATACGCAATTTCCATACCGCAAGAGGTTGGAATATTTTGAAACGCCACTTAGCCATTTGTAATGCCTGTTTGTTTATATTTTACTTTTGATGTATTGCTCGCAGACACGGTCCTTGCTGATATGACGCCCTAGGCGAGACAAAAAAAATGTACACCCTCCTCCTATCCTCACAAAGTAGAATAGTAGCCTAGGCTATACAGTGTCAGCCAACAATGCACTTTAATGAATGCCTATCCATGTGGTAGCCTACCATTAGTAAAACAGGCAGTTGCACTGGCTTTATAGTCCTGATACCTGACAAAGAGAAATCATTTTGATGATTCTGAATATCATAGGCGGCACATCCTAACGTAAATTGAAATACATTTACCAAATTCATAAAATTAATCCTGCCTTAAATAAATAAAATAATTTAAAATACTTAGCCACAGAGGATCATTAGCTTCTTAAAAAGAAATTGCTGTTGATTGTTTCAAATCACAAGTGAGCAGGCTTACAATTCCACTCCGAGAATGAGAATGGTAAATAACTCATTAATATATGCATTAACAGGAATTTATGTAACCAAATGACAGGGAAGGTAAAAATGTGTCGTTCTGCCCCTGAGCAAGGCAGTTAACCCACTGTTCCCCGGGTGTCGAAGACGTGGATGTCGATTTAAGGCAGCCCCCCACACCTCTCTGATTCAGAGGAGTTGGGTTAAATGTGGAAGACCCATTTCAGTTGCACGCATTTGGTTACATAAAATCCTGTTAATGCATGTATTAATTAGTTATTTACCTTCCCTGTCATTTGGTTACATAAATTCCTGTTAATGCATGTATTAATTAGTTATTTACCATTCTCATTCTCGGAGTGGAATTGTTGTTTCGGTTTATTTCATGTCATAATTTACGAGTTTTATAAATGTTTTCATTGTCTTTTGTTTGGAGCACTCCATGTGAGCGTGTGTATGGTTTGTTTCTCTGTGCTGTTAATGTTGACCGAGTGCCTGAGCATGCATAAAGTAGGCTACCTAGTGCGAATTTGGGGATGTCTGATATCTGACCACCACTAATAATAAGCTGAGTTTAAATCATAAGTGGCACGCAGATTGGTAGAAATGGTAGGATAAATTCTTAGCTTCCCCAAAGATGAAACTCACACGTTGCCTATTTCAGCCCCACAAAATGATCAGGCATTGCGTTATCTTGGAAAATGCAGTTCGTATTTTCTTCTTCTCCGTGATCATATCAGAAATTGACCAACCGCTAATTATCATGACAATTTAGCCCACTAAGGGAAACTCCCAGACAACAGTCGTGAGTAGCCTAATTTCATTCCATAGGCGATTGTAAATTTTTCTTTAACCCATCCTGTTTTTAGGATATGTTGTGTTTGTTAACATGTTAATTCATATTCACATCAAAGCACATTTTTATTTGATAAATACCATTTAGGCCATTTGATAGGAAACACGCATGATGTAAATAGTGTCTCTCATGAAATTGTCATAAATTTGGTTGCCCTGTAAGCTACAGAAATGGCCACAGAGGCTATATACTCGTTCTACCGTATAGGCTAAGCTGCATCATGCCCCTGCCTTTGGCAAAGAGGGCACTGTTTATCTAGGGGTGGCATCAGCGTTCACCTGACTAGCCCATATGCATCTCTATCCCCCCCATCTCTTCCTGGACTGGGAGAGAGGGTAAGAGGGGCTAGAGGAGAGAGATAGGCGAGAGGGATTAGGAGAGAGAGGTTGAGACTGCTGCCTGCTAATGAAACTCAGGAGTATAGGGTACAGTAGGTCTACCTAAGGGGAAGTAGCTACTAGAGCACCAATAACAGAACATAAGACTGAGATTAGCCTTACTGTGAAAACAGTGGTGAAACGGTAGCTTAACAGGCCGGTATGCAGCTTTGAAGTTGGTATGCCTATGTAGGGAATGTTTTGGTTGTATTTGCCTTCCATGGAGTGGACCAGAAGGACTCACAGACACAGATGAATTACAGCTTTAACAATTTGAAAGGAGGCTTTACCGAGGTATGGTAAATACAAAAAAAGGAATAGTGGTGATTTCTGATATCAACCACTTGTTTTCTTTAGTTATACTTTTTTTTTGTAGTCTCCACCTTTTTCCACGTACGAGTGTTATGTGGTATGTCTGCACATGTTAACATTGCTGCATTAGAGGTCCATTGTTAGCACACTGAGTTCCATAGCGTGATCATTGTAGCTGATATGTGATTGACTGCCTTAACCTGTAAGAATTAGTTAAGTTATGAATAAAATGACATTGAGGCCAGGATTCAATCCAAAGCAAATTAACAACCTATGCAAAACAACAGATTTAAATATAAAGGCAACTTCCCAGACAATGCCAGAGATCACATTCGCTGTTAACGGCTTAGTCGCAGTACACAGGTTGTTTATCTGCTTTGGTTTGAATCCCTGCCTCGGTTGATCTCCACATGCTGTCCTGGAGTTCTATGAAGACCTGAAGAGAATTGAAAGAGTATTCATTTCCCAAGTCCAGTAGCTAGCTATCTACTAAGTTCACCTGGAAAAAGCGGTCCGATGTCGACTTCGAATCCCAGCTCGGCAAATCCCGTGGCGATGACCTTTGCCCCCCCTGTCATGGCCGTCCTGGCCCATCTTGGCCACCAGCAGACGAGGGTTTCTGCCCTCATGCTCCTTAAACTCCACCACACTGGGAGAAGATGAATAAATCATATCAATAGTGAGACTCAGGAGGTTGAAAACAGAGCAGAGGAGAAGACAATTTGAAGTATTATTCTCTTTTGCTTTTACCGGTTGTGTGCTGTAGAGATCTCCTCATGCTCTCCAAACTCTCTGCGATAGGTTCCACTCAGCATTCTGGCTTTATGTTCCCCAAACACAGCCTTCATGGCATCCGTTATCTCCCCTACAGAACATCTGGGGAATACACAACAGCATGTCTTAACAAATCTTCTCTTTTAATCACATACAGTGGGACCTGGAATTATTGGATCCCTTGAAAAATATCAGCTAAAAAGGCTGAATAAAATTAAAATAAATACTGAGCTATTTATTCTGGTCCTGGTGCCCTTGTTAAGGTCAACAACACTCTGTAGGAGCCCGAAACTTGGCCAAAAGTGGATCTTCCAACAAGACAATAACCCCAAGCACAAATCAAATCCACAAAGAATGGTTAATTGACCACAAAAATAAAGATTTTGCAATGGAAATCTCAGTCTCTGGACTTGAACCCCATTGAACCCCACTGTGGTTTGAATTGAAGAGGCTAGTCCATAAGCACAGACAATTAATATCAAGGATCTGGAAAGATTCTGTATGGAGGAATGGTCTGATCCCTCCCAATGTGTTCTCCAATCTCATAAAACATTCTAGAAAAAGGCTCAGCGTCATTATCTTCGCAAAGGGGGGGGTGCTAGAGTATTGAAAACAGGGGTGACAATCATTTTGCCATCTATTTTTTTATTATTACTTGTTAAACTAAATATCTTTAGCGGAACAATTGTATTAGTGTAAAATATATATATATTTTTTTTAATGTGAGCATACGATATAGCTCAGCATTTGTATTATTTATTTTATACAGTCTTTTTTCTCATCTTAATCAAGGAATCATGTACATACTACCTCAATTGGCCCGACTAACCAGTGCTCCCACACATTGGCTAACCGGGCTATCTGCACTGTGTCCTACCACCCACCAACCCCTATTTTTACACTACTGCTACTCTCTGTTCATCATATATGCATAGTCACCCACATGTACATACTACCTCAATAAGCCTGACTAACTGGTGTCTGTATATAGCCTTGCTACTCTTATTTTCAAATATATTTTTACTGTTGTTTTATTTCTTTACTTACCCACAAACACACACAAACTTTTTTTTCTCCGCACTGTTGGTTAGAGCCTGTAAGTAAGCATTTCACTGTAAGGTCTACTACACCTGTTGTATTCGGCGCACATGACTAATAAACTTTGATTTGATCTGATCCGGACCCCACTATATATAAGCAGGGTTTTTTACAAGCTCTCCTTTCAATACTCCCTGCCATTTCAGATTACTGTATTTATTTAACCAGGATAGTCCATTCAATAACAATTGCACTGCACTGATCGCAGGGGAGTCCTGGGTTCAAAGAAAAATGCTGTTATGTATTTCTTAGCTGATTGTATACGCAGTGCTGGGGAGTAGTGAACTACATGTAGTTCAACAAGTAATTTAACAACATTTTGCTGTAGCTTGGTAGAAGTTGAACTAAATTCAAATCTTGGTAGTGTATTTAGTTGTTAATGACTTTCTTGCCATGTAGCGCTGTGGCTAATTACTGGAACTACACACAGCTTTTTTTGCAAAAAGAAAATATTGGTAATGAAGGCAATCATTTTCTTTCTTATTCAGCATCAGACCTGCCTAATTCTCACTTTAAACATTTTTTTGTGTTTAATGGGCTAAGTTACAGATTATGTTAACATCTGACTCCAGAGAGATCTGTTGTTGCAATTTGTAGTCTATGACAATTCAAATTTAGGTATGATCATTTTTCACAAAGTAGTTTGCATTGTAGTGAACTACTTTTTCAAAGTAACTTTAGTTACAGAAAGAACAGAAAGAATTCCATATTTTGTTATTTTACAGCCTTATTTTAAAATTGATAAAATAAAAAATTGTCCTCAATCTACACACAATACCCCATAGTGACAAAGCGAAAACAAGTTTTTAGAAATGTTTGCAAATTCATTACAAATAAAAAACTGAAAAAAATTATTTACAAAAGACCTTTTGCTATGAGAATCAAAATTGAGGTCAGGTGCATCCTGTTTCCATTGATCTTCCTTGAGATGTTTCTACAACTCGATTGGAGTCCACCTGTGGTAAATTCAATTAATTTGACATGATTTTGAAATGCACACATCTGTCTATATAAGGTCCCACAGTTGACAGTGCATGTCAGAGCAAAAACTAAGCTATGAGGTCGAAAAAAATAGTCTGTAGAGCGCCCGAGACAGGATGGAAGATCTGTGGACGGGTACCAAAAAATGTCTCCAGCATTGAAGTTCTCCAAGAACACAGTGGCCTCCATCATTAAAGTTTGGAACCACCAAGACTCTTCCTAGAGCTGACCGCCCAGCCAAACTGAGCAACCGGGGGAGTAGGGCCTTGGTCAGGGAGGTAACCAAGAATCCGATGGTTCTACAGTTCCTCTGTGGAAATGAGAGAACCTTCCAGAAGGACAACCATCTCTGCAGCACTCCACCTATCAGGCCTTTATGGTAGAGTGGCCAGATGGAAGCCACTCCTCAGTAAAAGGCATATGACAGCCCGCTTGGAGTTTGACAAAAGGAACCTCAAAATTCTCAAACCATGAGAAACAAGATTCTCTGGTCTGATGAAACCAAGGTTGAACTCTTTGGCCTGAATGCCAACCGTCACATCTGAAGGAAACCTGGCACCACACATATGGTGAAGCATGGTAGTGGCAGTATCATGCTGTGGGGATGTTTTTCAGCGACAGGGACTGGGAGACTAGTCAGGATCGAGGCAAAGATGAACGGAGCAAAGTAACAGAGAGATCCTTGATGAAAACCTGCTCCAGAGACTCAGACTGGGGGCGAAGGTTCACCTTCCAAGAGGACAACGACCCTAAGCACATGACCCTTGAACTCGATCGAACATCTCTGGAGAGACCCAAAAGTAGCTGGGCAGCCACGCTCCCCATCCAACATGACAGAGCTTGAAAGGATCTGCAGAGAAGAATGGAAGAAACTGTCCAAATACAGGTGTGCCAAGCTTGTAGTGTCAAACCCAAGAAGACTCGATGCTGTAATCACTGCCAAAGGTGTTTCAACAAAGTAGTGAATAAAGGGTCTGAATACTTGTGTAAATGTGATATCAGTTTTTTTGTAAACATTTTTAAAAAACAGTTTCGCTTTGTCATTAAGGGATATTGGTGTTGCGCGATGTCTAATATTAAAGAAGTCTTGAGGTATTGTTCGCCAGAGGTAGAGTACCTTATGATAAGTTGTAGACCACGCTATCTACCAAGAGTTCTCATCTATATCATTCGTAGCCATCTAGTTACCACCACAGACCAATGCTGGCACTAAGACCACACTCAACCAACTCTATAAGGCTATAAGCAAAGAAGAACATGCTCATCCAGAAGCGGCGCTCCTAGTGGCCGGGGACTTTAATGCAGGCAAAATTAAATCCTTT
Source organism: Oncorhynchus tshawytscha (assembly GCF_018296145.1). Classification (NCBI taxonomy): domain Eukaryota; kingdom Metazoa; phylum Chordata; class Actinopteri; order Salmoniformes; family Salmonidae; genus Oncorhynchus; species Oncorhynchus tshawytscha. The sequence goes on from NC_056446.1 coordinate 26,780,588, forward strand.
TACCAAATTTTTACCAGTATGTCACATGTGCAACCAGAGGGGAAAAAAAATTCCAGACCACCTTTACTCCACACACAGAAGCATACAAAGCTCTTCCTCGCCCTCCATTTGGCAAATCTGACCATAATTCTATCCTCCTGATTCCTGCTTACAAGCAAATACTAAAGCAGGAAGTGCCCGTGACTCGCTCGATACGGAAGTGGTCAGATGACACGGATGCTATGCTACAGTACTGTTTTGCTAGCACAGACTGGAATATGTTCCGGGATTCATCCAATGGCATTGAGAAGTATACCACCTCAGTCACTGGCTTCATCAATAAGTGCATCGACGACGTCGTCCCCGCAGTGACTGTACGTACATATCCCAACCAGAAGCCATGGATTACTTTCAACATCCGCATCGAGCTAGAACGCTTTCAAAGAGCGGGACACTAATCCGGACGTTTATAAGAAATCCTGCTAGGAACCACTAAACAAGCAAAGTGTCAATACAGGATTAAGATTGAATACTACTACACCGGCTCTGACGCTCGTCGGATATGGCAGGGCTTGAAAACTATTACAGACTACAAAGGGAAACCCAGACGCGAGCTGCCCAGTGACGCAAGCCTACCAGACAAGCTAAATTCCTTTTATGCTCACTTCGAGGCAAGCAACACTGAAGCATGCACGACAGCACCAGCTGTTCTGGACGACTGTGTGATAACACTCTCGGTAGCTGATGTGAGCAAGCCCTTTAAACACGTACATTTTCACAAAGCCGCGGGGCCAGGCGGATTACCAGGATGTGTACTCAAAGCATGGCGGACCAACTGGCAAGTGTCTTCACTGACATTTGCAACCTCTCCCTGACCGAGCCTGTAATACCAACATGTTTCAAGCAGACCACCATAATCCCTGTGCCCAAGATAGCAACGGTAACCTGCCTAAATGATTACCGTCCCATAGCACTCACGTCGGTAGCCATGAAGTGCTTTGAAGGACTGGTCATGGGCTCACATCAACAACATCCTCCCAGATACCATAGAACCACTACATTTCACGTACCGCCCCAACAGATCCACAGATGACGCAATCTCAATAGCACTCCAAATTGCCCTTTCCCACCTGGACAAAAGGAACACCTATGTGAGAATGCTGTTCATTGACTACAGCTCAGCATTCAACACCAAAGTGCCCATGAAGTTCATCACTAAGCTAAGGACCCTGGGACTAAACACCTCCCTCTGCAACATGATCCTGGACTTCCTGACGGTCCACCCCAGGTGGTAAGGGTAGGCAACAACACATCTGCCACGCTGATCCTCAACACTGGGGCCCCTTAGGAGTGTGTACTTAGTCCCCTCCTGTGCTCCCAAACACGACTCCAAACATCATTAAGATTGCTGACGACACAGCAGTGCCTGATCAACGACAAGACAGCCCGTAGGGAGGTCAGAGACCTGGCAGTGTGTTGCCAGGACAACAACCTCTCCCTCAATGTGAACAAGACAAAGGAGATGATCGTGGACTACAGGAAAAGGCGAGCCAAACAGGTCCCCATTAACATCAACGGGGCTGTATTAGAGCGGGTTGAGAGTTTCAAGTTCCTTGGTGTCCACATCACCAACAAACTATCATGGTCCAAACACACCAAAACCGTCGTGAAGAGGCAGAGACAACACCTTTTCCCCCTCAGGAGACTGAAAAGATTTGGTATGGGTCCCCAGATCCTTAAAGTTCAACAGCTGCACCATTGAGAGCATCCTGACCGGTTGCATCACCGCCTGGTATGGCAACTGCTCGGCATCTGACCGTAAGGCGTTACAGACGGTAGTGCGTATGGCCCAGTAGTCTAAGACCAAAAGGCTCCTTAACAGCTTCTACCCCCAAGCCATAAGACTGCTGAACAATTAATCAGATGGCCACCCGGACTATTTACACTGACACCCCCCCCCCCTCCATTTGTTTTGTACACTGCTGCTACTCGCTGTTTATTATCTATGCATAGTCACTTCACTCCTACCAACATGTACAAATGACCTCGACTAACCTGTACCCCGCACATTGGCTCAGTACTGCTTTAGGACGACCCAGTTGATGATTTGGTATAATGTTGCACTTCACTAGCAATAGCTCAGTTCAAGACAGATAGAAAGGGAGGCAGACAAGCAGACTAGAGATGAATGAAATATTTCCTACTGTTTTAATTTTTCTACTTCAGGTCTATGTATTTTACTTAGTTGACAATGATGTTATGGGTTTACTGCTGCATTGGCCTATAGAATATCTCTGACTTCTATGCACTCATTTCTTTAGCCGCCAATAGATCCGTGTATATATGTGTCCATATGGCAGAAGCTGGTGCTCTCACCCTAGTTGAATTTCAACTTTTTCGATTTTTATCGTTTTACTTCAGATTTTTATGATGAACCACGTGACAATGATTTTGAGAAACAAAAACGTTATCATTGAAATTAAAGTTTCACAAAAATGAGCATATATAAATTATTAGAACTGGCACACAGATCGGTAGAAATGGTAGGGTAAATTGTAAGCTTTCCCAAACTTGAAACTCACGAGCTGCCTATGGTTTTTATTATAAACTGGCTGGTTTGAGCCCTGAATTCTGATTGGCTGAAAGCCATGGTATATCAGACCGTATACCACGGGTATGACAAGACGTTTAGTTTAACTGCTCTAATTACGTTGGTAACCAGTTTACAATAGCAATAAGGCTCCTCGGGGGTTCGTGACATATGGCCATTATACCATAGTTATGGGCTGTGTCCAGGCACTCCGCGTTGTGTCGTGCTTAAGAACATCCCTCAGCTGTGGTTTATTGGCCATATACCACAACACCTCCTCGGGCCTTATTGCTTAAGTATAACACTCATTTTAAAAAATGTGGAATGCACAAGCATGTGCACACATAGGAGGTCCAGTGAAAAAACATGCCCGCCTATAGAAACCAAAGGCCAGTCCAACTGATTAGTTCTACCGCCTTTCCTGGGCGGCAATGATTTTGCCATGGCGCAGCGTCACATATAAATGACTGCAAAGGAAATACTACCATCTTACATACTATATGGCTCTAGCCAAAAGCAGTGCACTACATAGGGAATAATGGGTCATTTTTTACTTAGCCCATTTTCCATCAAATATACCCATGTCTCCTTTGATTTCATATACAGCAATAAAATGTATGTTAAATGTTATTTTTAATTGCATGTATAATCAAGTTAAAGTGTGCAATTGCTGCTGAATTAAATGGTTTAAAAGTCCTATGAAGTGCAATACGACACTAGCCACCATCCGCTACGATAAGAAAAGCGTCTTTACTTTTCCATCTGTTTTACAGCTTGATTTTATGGTGGCTAGCCTTGTGGGACTCCATACTTGTAGGGTGACCACTAGTCCTGGATTGTGCAGGACAGTCCCGCATTTTGGCCCTTTTGTCTCGCAACCAAACAATCATGTCCCACATCTCAAAAAATTCAAACACCACCCATTTAGATTTTTTTGTTTGTCAGTCCGATATTCCAACCTCTCACGTTGCGCTTATGAAAAGATCTATATTATAACGATGTGGTAGTCTAATGGTGATGTTAAACACTTTTCTAATCATTGTTGAGATCTGATATTCTGCGCAGCGCAAGACGAGTTGTAGTGTAGTCCAATGTCATAGGCCAGCGGTTCACACTATCGCTACCTGCACCTACCCGCCCATCCAGCATCATTACTCTGGACAGTTCTGACTTAGAATGTGGACAATTACAAATGTCTAGGTGTCTGGTTAGGCTGTAAACACTCCTTCCAGACTCACATTAAACATCTCCAATCCAAAATTAAATCTAGAAATGGCTTCCTATTTCGCAACAATGCATCCTTCACTCATGCTGCCAAACATACCCTCGTAAAACGGACTATCCTACCGATCCTTGACTTCGGCGATGTCATTTACAAAAAAGCCTCCAACACTCTACTCAACAAATTGGATGCAGTGTCAACAGTGCCATCCGTTTTGTCACCAAAGCCCCATATACTACCCACCACTGCGACCTATATGCTCTAGTTGGCTGACACTCGCTTCATATTCGCCACCAAACCCACTGACTCCAGGTCATTTATAAGTCTTTGCGCGGTAAAGCTCCGCCTTATCTCAACTCACTGGTCACCATAGCATCACCCACCCGTAGCACGCGCTCCAGCAGGTATATTTCACTGGTCACCCCCAAAGCCAATTCCTCCTTTGGCCGCCTTTCCTTCCAGTTCTCTGCTGCCAATAACTGGAACGAATTGCAAAAATCACTGAAGCTGGAGACTCATATCTCCTCACTAACTTTAAGCAACAGCTGTCAGAGCAGCTCACAGATCATTGCACCTGTACATAGCCTATTTGTAAGTAGCCCATCCAACTACCTCATCCCCATATTGTTTTTTTTATTTTGTTCCTTTGCACCCGAGTATTCTTACTTGCACTCCAGTGTTTAATTGCTAAATTGTAATTACTTCACTTCTCCAATATGGCCTATTTATTGCATTACCTCCCTAATCTTACCTCATTTGCACACGCTGTATATTAACAAGAAATGTGTGGAGTGGTTGAAAAACTCATTTTAATGACTCAAACATATAAGTGTATGTAAACTTCTGACTTCAACTGTACCTGTTCCTGTACCTGCCACATAAATAACTTTCAAACCAGCTGTTCTTTATGATGCTTCGCAACAGAGTGTCTTTGGAGGAAGGGATATGTGGTCATTCACAAGACCAGTGTAGATTCATTTACATTTTACTCAGCTAAAGTTGGATGAATTGCTTGTATTATTGTTGGGCATATCATGTTCCCACTTTGGGTATAATGAATAGTCAATCTTATCACGTCTGCTCCCTCTCCGGCCTCTAGGTCACTAGGCTGCTCGTTATGGTGCACACCTGTCACCATCGTTACGCACATCAGTGCATACTGACACTCACCTGGACTCCATCACCTCCTTGATTACCTGCGCTATATATGTCACTCCCTTTGGTTCCTTCCCCAGATGTCATTGTTTCTGTTTCCTGTCTGTGCGTTGTCTGTGTAACTTGTTTTGTTCATTTGTTTATTAAATTATGCACTCCCTGAACTTGCTTTCCGACTCCCAGCGCTCACGTTACAGGTCTTTTATGCATGTGCAAAACACATTTCCTTCAAGGGCAATTCATTTAGACATATTTACGTTTTAGTCAATTTATCAGATGCTCTAATCCAGAGTGATTTACATTCTGTACATTCATCTTTAGTAGGAAAAACAACCACTTATCCGTCATGGTAGCGCTTTATATTACAGTGCTGTTTACACCTATACTTACCTGGTATTCTATTATATTGTTTGCTTACTTATGCAAACCATACTGCCAAAGTTTCCTTTAAAGTGACAATGGGCCCAGGGTTTCTGACCACGGGACTAGCGAAGTTTACTAGTTCCTCACCTAGCTCTGGCAGGCTCCACAGCCAGCTCCAGCAGGTTCCCCTCCCTGGTACGAGCACACTCCTCTATGGTCGCCAAACACCTCTTCGCAGCCTCAGCATTACGACTCACCCTCACCTGCAAGAGAGAGACAAAGACTTGATATACATATAGAAATAGATCTTAACTTACTTATTCCTTTAACTCCTAGTGAAGCAAATGGCCTCAACAGTGCATCTCCAGGGAACCCTATATACAGTTGCTGCCAAATACAATCAATAAATGAAGCATTCAAAGAAAAGAACACCCTGCCCACAATCAAACATGGGAAAGGTTAGATAACGCTGTGGGGTTGCTTTGCTGCCTCTGGTACTGGGGATTTTGAATGTGTGCAAGACATCATGGGATCAGCTGATTATTAAGGTGTTTTAGAGCGCAATGTGTCCAAAATCTGTCTCTCTGTTAAAGGTTGTGGGCCTTCCAGCAGGACAACAACCCTAAACAAACATCAAAAGCACCCTGGAATGTCTCAAGAAGGAACATTGGACTGTTCTGGAGTGGTCAGAGAAGAGTCCAGATCTGAATCACATCCATAACCTATGGTGAGAGCTAAAAACAGCAGTTGGTGGAGGGAACCCATTAAACATTGAAGAATTAGAGCAGTTTGCTGCTGAAAAGCGGCCAAATTGCCAGTAGGTGCAGCAAGCTCAGCAAGGGTGGCATGTAGCCTAGTGGTTAAGAGTGTTGGGCTAGTAACCGAAAGGTTGCTGTTTCCAATCCCAGAGCCGGCAAGGTGGAAAAATCTGTTGTTCTGCCCTTGAGCAAGGCAGTTAACCCCCAACAACTAACCCCTGGGCGCTGATGAAGTGGATGTCCATTAAGGCAGCCCCCCACACCTCTCTGATTCAAAGGGGTTGGGTTAAATGCAGAAGACACATTTCGGTTGAATGCGATCAGTTGCGCATCTGACTAGGTATCCTCTTTCCCCTTGTGGCTACAGTTATCCTGGCCAAAGGCTGTGCTTCCAAGTACTAGCTCTGGGGTGCCAATAATTTTGTTCATGCCATTTGTCTTTATTTTCTAAATGAAAATAGTAAACTTAAGTTGGTTCTGCAATGTTGAAAATCCAATAACGTGTGGAGACAAAGTGTTGTTAAATGTCTTATTTTAGTAGAAAATATAGAATTATTTAAGAAAAGGGCAAGGGTGCCAATATATTTGGCAGCAACTGTATACAGTGCCGTCAAGTATTCATACCCCTTGACTTAATCCACATGTTGATGTGTTACAGCCAGCAGCATACCACCCTGCATCCCACCGCTGGCTGGCTTCTGAAGCTAAGCAGGGTTGGTCCTGGTAGATCCCTGGATGGGAGACCAGATGCTGCTGGAACTGGTTACCAATGTAATTAGAGCAGTGAAAATAATAAATAAATGTCATACCTGTAGTATATGGTCTGATATACCATGGCTGTCAGCCAATCAGCATTCATGGCTCAAACTCCCCTGTTTGTAATTACATTTTGACAAAGTGCCATCACTCTCCAGTTTTTTTACATTTGTAATCCCAGTTGTTACCATGTGTTTCTGTCCTAATCAACCCTGTTAGAAACACAGCACCATAATAGTGAAAACACAATACCAGATATTGGCAGTTTGGTAATGAGATTGTCTTAATTGACCAGTCCTGACTGGCTGAGGAGTCTTTTCCAGTAGCAGTGATTGTGAGTGTGATTGGGAGAACAATATAGAGAATCAGGGGGAAAAAATACTCAGCCTTGAGGACACAGTAGCACACACACACCAATCAAGACGTGATCACACAGGAAACTGCAAGCTAGCAAAGGACGGAGAGGGGAGTGGCACAGTATAGGCAGGTCGGCCACCAGGCAGACAGTCAGAACCGTGCACTAGGCCCATTTATCGGCAATCACAAGCCGTCTCTAGCAATGGAATGGTGTGTCCCGCAATTTCTTGGCTTGAAATTTTTCGCAACTTCCGTAAAGCAGGGCATATCATCAATGAATAGGCTAGGATATTGAGATAAGCGAGATGCAACACTTCGCTCTCACACAGTCACACACAATACCTGTACGTCACACTGTTCATAGAGTGTCTCATAGAGTGTCTCAACACTCTTAGTTGTTACGGAAATTGACGCAATATGCGGTTTACTTTTTGGTTAGGGATTTTTCTTAACGTTAAGGATCACAATTTCACACCCCTACTGTGTAGAGTGTATTTTCAACCAGCAACTATCAGGAAATAACACTGATAAAACATTCACACTTTACAGTGTTAGTTTCATCAGTTATTGTACAATATGATACAATACACTGATTTTTACTCAACACACCAGTGTTTCCTTCAGGATTTTATTCAAAAGTGGTGGCAGACCCGCAATCGAAACTTACTGGGGAGAAATAAGATCTAACATTGGAAAAATAATGGGATTTGACATAGAACAAACATTCATTTCTTTGTACATGGGTGAAATACCTGATAACTTACACACTAGAGAAAAGTACCTCTTGAAGGTCCTACTGGCAGCCAGTAAAAGGCTTTCACTAGGAAATGGCTACAAAAAGACCCTCCCACAGTGACACAATGGATAGACATTGTAGAAGAAATACACCACATGGAGCGTAAGACCTTTGCTTTAAGAACTCAACAGGAGAGAGGTCAAGAATACTGGGAAAAATTTCGTACTTGGAAAAGGTCTAATTCAAAGATGTCTATGTAACTAATATGATGAAGTGCACTGTAGATCTTTTTTTGTTTGTTCTTTTATTTGACTTTATTTGTACTTTCTTTGTGTTCCTACAATAAAAACTAAGTATTAAAAAAATCATTTTTAAAGCGATGGCAGAGGTAGAATTGGGGAGTGTAAGACGGGTGGGGTCTTCCTAGAGAAACATTTTTACGATTATAATTAGGTTTCCATACAAACCTTTTATGCGAGTGGGATCTGTTTGTGTAAATAAAATGTATTATGCATTAAATACATTTTGTACTTCACAGGTTGGTGAAAGTGCAAGGTGATGAGTTTGATGCTCCTTCCCAACAAGGGTCTTATTCTGGTGACATGATGATGGATGCTTGGCTGCCGTTTGACAAATAAAAATAATCTTACTCTTTTGTCCATAATAATCTCATCATGTAGGCTATACCCACACTGTATTTGCGAGCTGTACGCTAGACCAGAGTGGGCACATTTGCTTTATAATGCTACACTTTTAGTGACAAAATCAGTAGAGTTGAAAATGTGATGAAAACCCATTTAACTTATTCGGTACATGGGAATGTATTTTTAAATGCACTACGTCATCACGCCGAGCAACAAGTACATTTGATGGAAACACATCTCTGGTGGGAAAATGCACACATAGTTTTTAGGCAGATTTATTTTATATTCGCATGAAAATCTGTCTCCAATTGGGTGGAAATCTAAAGGACAATTACTCAAATGCATGAACATTTGAATATTCTCTCTTCCTTTGAAACTTATCAGAAAATCGAGGACAGTTTAATTTGATCTCTTGATCTTAATGACATCGCCAACCAATTCTATTCGGTGCGCTGCTGCTAAATGAATATAGGGGAAACACTGCACACAGAGAACATAGTCAAGCGCTTAAGATAATCTCCTTTCCTCTTTTCTCCCTTTTGCTCTCCTCTCATCTCCCTCCCACTATCCTCTTCACATCCTCTCCTTTCCCACCTCATTGTCCTAAACCCAGTCTGACAAAGGATCCACTTATACTGTCTCGAGGATGCAGTAGCACACATACACACTAATCAAGACATGATCACGCAGGAAACAACTAACAATGCTTCATACTCAACATCTGAGATGTACCTCAGTAGAGATGCCTTAATAAGGAAGCACTGGCACAACCTCCTCTTCTCTGAAGATGCTTTAGGTAAGACATCTCATGACGTCAGATGACAACCAGCAATACTTCATAGTTAAGAGAACATAAGTAAGTAAAGTAGCCTTAGCTTATAGGAGCAGGAGCCTATCTCCGTTTTCTATAGCGTGAGACAGCTTGATGTACACTAGTCTATTGCAGGGGCATTACCCCCTATCTATCTCCTTTATGCTGAGTGACAAGCAGGCAACTGACACCAACCACAAGGCCACTGAGTTGGTCCAAGAACACAGACGAGCCCTGAAGAGAATCTCCTTTCTTATTTTCTCCCTTTCGCTCTCCTCTCTTCTCCCTCGTACTCTCATCTTCATATCCTCTAATTTTCCCTCCTTCATTCCCCCTCTAACCTTCCTTTTCTCTCACCCCCCCCCGAAGGGATAACACACCATAGACAAAACATTTGGTAATTTGAATTACCCTGGCCTGACAGCCTCTCTATACCTGATCAGCCATGTAGCTCTTTTCCAATGCTAAGTGACCTTCAAAGAGAGGCAGAGAGAAAGGAATTATACTGTGACCCACGGACAAAGGTACACAATGTCTTCTTCTTGTCAGTAAGCCTCTACACATGATTGCCTCCTTCCGGACCCACTCACATATTATTACACACATGAACCATCATCATTGCTGTGCTTGAGGTCACACAGTTGGAAACATTTTGAAGAGAATGATTTAAAAAACTGTTGAACACTTGAACATAAAATTCATCTGAAATCTGTCTAAATGATGAGCTTTCTAAACTGAAACCAACAGAAAGAGTGAGAGAGGTGAACATATCTTATCTTCCTTTAAAAAGTTCTCATGCAGCTGTTAATCAAAATACCCAGGAACACTCTTGGCATTCTCTCAACCAGCTTCACCTGGAATGCTTTTCCAACAGTCTTGAAGGAGTTCCCACATATGCTGAGCACTTGTTAGCTGCTTTTCCTTCACTCTGCGGTCCGACTCATCCCAAACCATCTCATTTGTTGAAAAACAAATGATGGTCCCACTAAGCGCAAACCAGATGGGATGGTGTACCGCTTCAGAATGCTGTGGTAGCCATGCTGGTTAAGCGTTCCTTGAATTCTAAATAAATCACTGACAGTGTCACCAGCAAAGCACCCCCACACCTCCATGCTTAACAGTGGGAACCACACATGCGGAGATCATCCATTCACCTATTCTGCATCTCACAAAGACACGGCGGTGGAAACCAAAAATCTAACATTTGGACTCATCAGACCAAAGGACAGATTTCCACCGGTCTAATGTCCATTGCTCGTATTTCTTGGCCCAAGCAAGTCTCTTATTCTTATTGGTGTCCTTTCGTAGTTGTGTATTCGACCATAAAGGCTTGATTCACAGTCTCCTCTGAACAGTTGATCTAGAGATGTGTCTGTTACTTGAACTCTGTGAAGCATTTATTTGGGCTGCAATCGGAGGTGCAGTTAACTAATGAACCTATGCTCTGCAGCAGAGGTAACTCTGGGTCTTCCATTCCTGTGGCGGTCCTCATGAGAGACAGTTTCATCTTAGAGCTTGATGGTTTTTGCGACTGCACATGAAGAAATGTTCAAAGTTCATGACATTTCCCGAATTGACTGACCTTCATGTCTTAAAGTAATGATGGACTGTCGTTTCTCTTTGCTTATTTGAGCTGTTCTTGCCATAATATGGACTTGGTATTTTACCAAATAAGGCTATCTTCTGTATACCAACCCTACCTTGTCACAACACAACTAACTGGCTCAAACGCATTAAGGAAAGTAATTCCACAAATTAACTTTTAATAAGGCACACCTGTTAATTGAAATGCATTCCAGGTGACAGCCTCATGAAGCTGGTGGAGAGAATGCCAAGAGTGTGCAAAGCTGTCATCAAGGCAAAGGGTGGCTACTTTGAAGAATCTCAAATATAAAATATATTTTGAATTGTTTAACACCTTTTTGGTTACTACATGTGTTATTTAATAGTTTTGATGTCTTCACTATTATTCTACAACGTAAATACTAGTCAACTGCATTGTTGGTTAGGGCTTGTAAGCAAGCATTTCACTGTAAGGTCTACAACTGTGGTATTCGGCGCATGTGACATACGATTAGATTTCTAAGTACCTACTTTACTTTATTGAATGTTTATGTTTTCACATTATCCCAAAACATTATATAGCCTATGTTTATTTATCACAATGTTTTTGGGATGTTCTGTTTTTGGGATGTAAGGTCACACAATGTCTATTGTCTCTCAAACCCCCTGACATAAAGAAACTCTCACTGTCAACTGCGTTGATTTTCAGCAAACATAACACGTGTAAATATTTGTATGAACATAAAAAGATTCAACAACTGAGACATAAACTGAACAAGTTCCACAGACATGTGACTAACAGAAATTGAATGTGTCGCTGAACAAAGGGGGGGTCAAAATCAAAATTAACATTCAGTATCTGGTGTGGCCACCAGCTGCATTAAGTACTGCAGTGCATCTCCTCCTCATGGACTGCACCATATTTGCCCGTTCTTGCTGTGAGATGTTACCCCACTCTTCCACCAAGGCACCTGCAACTTCCTGGACATTTCTGGGGGAATGGCCATAGCCCTCCGATCCAACAGGTCCCAGACGTGCTCTATGGGATTGAGATCTGGGCTCTTCGCTGGCCATGGCAGAACACTGACATTCCTGTCTTGCAGGAAATCATGCACAGAACGAGCAGTATGGCTGGTGGCATTGTCATGCTGGAGGGTCATGTCAGGATGAGCCTGCAGGAAGGACCTGCCTTGCAACATGCCTACAAGCCATCAGTCCAGCCTCTCTCAGCCTATTGCGGACAGTCTGAGCACTGATGGAGGGATTGTGCGTTCCTGGTGTAACTCAGGCAGTTGTTGTTGCCATCCTGTACCTGTCCTACAGGTGTGATGTTCGGATGTACCGATCCTGTGCGGGTGTTGTTACAAGTGGTCTGCCACTGCGAGGACCATCAGCTGTCCGTCCTGTCTCCCTGTAGCGCTGTCTTAGACGTCTCACAGTACTGACATTGCAATTTATTGCCCTGGTCACATCTGCAGTCCTCATGCCTCCTTGCAGCATGCCTAAGGCACGTTCACGCCGATGAGCAGGGAACCTGGGCATCTTTCTTTGGTGTTTTTCAGAGTCAGTAGAAAGGCCTCTTTAGGGTCTTAAGTTTTCATAACTATGACCTTAATTGCATACTGTCTGTAAGCTGTTATTGTCTTAACGACCATTCCACAGGTGCATGTTCATTAACTGTTTATGGTTAATTGAACAAGCATGGGAAACAGTGTTTAAAGTTATTTGGATTTTTACTAATTATCTTTGAAAGACAAGGTCCTGAAAAACACGCCTTTGTATTTTTACACTGCGCCAGATCCAGGTGTCTGAGGCTTTGTCAGAGGAAGGCCCCAAAAAATTGTCAAAGACTCCAGTCACCCAAGTCATAGACTGTTCTCTCTGCTACCACATGGCAAGCGGTACTGGAGCGCCAAGTCTAGGACCAAAAGGCTCCTCAACAGCTTCTACCCCCCAAGCCATAAGACTGCTGAACAATTAATCAAATGGCCACCCGGACTATTTCCATCGACCCCCCCAGGTCTGGGACCTGTTGGATCGGAGGGCTATGGCCATTCCCCCGAACACTAGCTTGCTGCCATCTCTTTTTCCACTTTGCATAACTATCTTTACCTGCAATATGCCTAACTATCAACTCTATCAGCTCCTTCTCCCCCCCAAAAAACTTTAATCTGTGACAATATAAGGGCATATCGTGACCTAACCCGTCTCCTCCCCTTCATCTACACTGATTGAAGTAGATTTAACAAGTGACATAAATAAGGGATCAGCATTAGAATCACAGGATCAGGGAAAAGGACATGATCATGCTAAAAATGAGGTAAATCTGCTTCCCATCGTCATCTGTAGACAAAGTGAAGATGACAGAATACAAATCCAATTGTAAATAACACCAGCCAGCCTTGATTATGACTATAGGAAGCACAATCAGAAGGAAGAAAAAGAAAACATGCCATTCCGGGAAACCCGGTAGTCAATACAGAACGATGATATAGATCACTTTTCTGAACCTCAGTTGCAGTTGAATGCATCGAAGGTTTTCGGAAATATGGAACACAAAGCGTTTATCTACCATTTAAAAAACAATCTGGAAAATGCGTCTGCTAGTGGGTCCCGATGTGCGCTAATCAGTGAAGACAAGATTATACATTATGATGATGGCTTACCTAGACATCTGTATGTTAAGTATGTGTTGTGGGATTTAGTCTTCATTTTTGGCATTCCTGTGATTGAGGTGGAAAAATCAAGAAGCCAAAGACACATTTCCATTTGAACATAAAACTGCTGAGAAAGCTTTAAAATTGAGCTTGAACTCTTGACTTTCATACGGAAGCTGATAGACAAAAGAGTCTACTGATAAATCTGGGTCTTGATTCAGGCTGGTTAAATTGACCAGGATCATAGGGCTATCAACAGGCTATTTGATTAATCGGCATGGGCAAGAATGCATCAAAAGTATGTACTGTAAGACAATGAGGGTTTGTTTTGTGGCATGGTCTTGTTGGGTAAGATTATTGTTACACACCATCTTTATGAAATCCATTCATTTTAATTCTCTCCCGACCTCAAGTCTCATGATTCGGCCTTAATGTTATATTTCATGGACAAAAAAATCAAATAAAACTGAAACAGAAATGTATTCTATTCATAATATAATTAAATGATTAGGGTGATAGTGCTGGTAAAGATGTTGATCGAGAGCAACGTGAGGGGAAATGACAAGAATAAGCAGTGTTGTTCAAATTTAACAAATCTAATCATAGGCTTTAAATCAACATTTCTTGTCACAAATAATACATTTTCATTAACCCTGTTATTATCTCATGTCTATTCCCTTAGATTAGCCGGTCGTTTGGGGGAAACTACTGTTAGAGAGAACAATGTGTTCCTTCAAACCAGTCGATCAAGAGATGGGGGATTTTGAGCAAGAATAATGTGTCCTTTCTGACTAGGGATCACTCTCTGGTTCCTACGGGGAGATATGGATTATCAATGTGACAATCAACAGTTAGCTGTGTTTATAGCACCTTTTGGTTTAACCTAAATCTCTTCTAAAAGAATATAATCTCTTTTATGAGGAAGATACATTTGTACCATGGGGAGTGAAGACAGACCCGGGTTGTAGTTGTACTCAACAGTAACTTTGGGTGTCTATTGAAACCACACGAACAGATGCCGTATGTAACAGACGCCGTACGTTGCAGCAGTGCTTTCTGAATGTTGCATCCCCTTTGACTGTCCAACCATTGCTCTGGAGCTCGGGCTTTTGAGCTTTCTATTCCTTAATTTAGCAAAATGCTCTTATTTAGAGAAATAGGTGTTATTATGGGGGGAACCCCATACATTTCAATATCATAGGCAACTGTTTGTTGTATACTGAACCACCGTTGGCTATGGAGTTATTACATTATTCTTGTAGAGATGAAAATCATTCAAGGAAGATCAGCGCATTCTGGTGTAATGTAAACAACTGGTAAACAATATAATCATAAAGGCATCATTCTTTTTAATCTTTCAGTTGAACTTTCACTTCACACTTCAAAGTTTAACCAATTCAAAGTCTAACCTTTTGTCAGCTTAATACATATCCCTTGAGGATAAAAAATATATAAAAAAATCTAGGAAAACCTATTTGTAGTGTTACTGGTCAGAGGTTGTCAGACTGATGAGATATCAAGATAACAACATCTCCCCAGGTTCCAAGAGGTTGTTATCCTTTTGGTACGATTAGGATTATGTAGCAAGGTCAAGAAAAACATGGCCTCAGCTTTGATGCATTGAAGCATTGTAGGCCAACAATACACGGCTTATGTTATATAACATGTACTTACCAGGAATCTCTTGTGTTTCCTAGAGGTCTGGACTATTTAGACTATCATACCACTCCTGTAGAACCATTATCTATGCTCTCTGACTGACCCACCGAAGGGTCTACCAGGCCCAAAGAGCCGAGCACACGTGTGTGTGTGTGTGTGTGTGTGTGTGTGTGTGTGTGTGTGTGTGTGTGTGTTGCCTCCCAGGCCCAGCAGCAGGTACATATTTGGAGAAATGAACGTAAGAGGGCTTGAGGACTGGTTGGGTCATTTTACACATTGAGTCTTGGGGTGAGTGTGACACTGACCTTCTTTAGTTAGTCAATCTGCTTGTTGTGTATGTTGGTGTTGTCAAAAGCCAGCACATCCACAGACACCTCTTTCTCCAGACGATACTTATTCACCCCAACAATCACCTCTGAACATGGGGGACACAACCAGAGAAAGACAGTCAGAGAGGGGACCTAGTCAAACACACACAAAAACAGAGTAAGATATATATCATATCCTGTTTTATTTGTGAGGTTCGCAAAAATTTGTTTCATAAGCAGTGACTTCATGTAATTGAGTTCATGTTTGAATAGGTCTTATATTTTCAATAATTCCTATTGACAGGTTTCATTCATGGGTACTTGACTGACGTCATGTGGTTGGTTGACGATACTGCACCATAGCCCCTGTATTATTTTTGACCATGATTTTCCCTGACTGTTTCATGCTGATGGAGTTTATGGTTGGTAGGAAATGCTTCTCCACTCCTTTCCCAGTTAAAGGCACTTTCTTTTGATATAATTACATCCAAATTGTCACAGAATATGTATGAACTAACGTACAATGTAATGACATGTAGTTTTATTGTAATCTAAAGTGTATTATGGTTGTTTTAACCCAAGTTTTCATTCTAACTTGTTAGCTGTGCTAGCTCTTGTCCTGTTAGCCATGTACACTGTTAGCTAGCTTGTTTTCAACATGTGTGCCCCAAACATAGAAGGTTCAACATTTTTGTTGAGTTATCCTTTTCTGTTGTAGGAGTGTGAGAGAAGCCATAAGTCAACTAACACTGCAGTGCATGTTATTGTCTGTCCCAAGTATGTGAATGAATGTGTTGTCTACGGTTATTGGATCATTTTACATGGAGCTCATATGAATTAAGAAAACATGTTAAAATACTATACGATCAAAACAAGAATAATGTTGTTTCTGAATAATGACTGTTTCATGCTGATGGAATTAATGGAGTTTGAGAGAAGCCAAAAGTCAACTAACACTGCGATGTGTAATTGTCTGTCACAGAAAATAAAGTTTACATGAGCTCCAATACCATAGTGTCCATGCCTGCTGATTGGTTGCCTCGGGAAAAAGTTAGAACCAGAAGGTTACACACACACGCTGCTGGTTAAGGGAAGCAATAGAAGACATCGCAGTTCACTTTTCCACGACGGCTAGTTAACATCATACACCCTTTTGAAACTAGGAAATAGAAAGTAACCCAGCCCTACTGTAATCAATGAGCTACTATCGGAGCCCCACCTCCTGTCTTCCTTTCTAACTCTCCCGCCTCTCAGGACGCAACAAAGCAGTAGAGTACAGCTGGGCATCCTTGTGCTAACAAGGCCAACGTTCACAAGAAGCACATCGTAAATGTGGTACTGGCACCAACCGTTTAAATACAATTGAAGTCAGAAGTTTACAAACACTTAGCTTGGAGTCATTAAAACTCGTTTTTCAACCACTCTTGTTAACAAACTATAGTTTTGGCAAGTCGGTTAGGACATCTACTTTGTGCATGACACAAGTCATTTTTCCAACAATTGTTTACAGACAGATTATTTAATTTATAATTCACTGTATCACAATTACAGTGGGTCAGAAGTTTACATACACTAAGTTGACTGTGCCTTTAAACAGCTTGGAAAATTCCAGAAAATTATGTCATGGCTTTAAATCAAAACAAAATGTATTTGTCACGTGCGCCAAATACAATAGGTGTGGACCTTACAGTGAAATGCTTACTTACAGGCTCTTATCAATAGTACAAAAAAGGTATTAGGTGAACAATAGGTAGGTAAAGAAATAAAACAACAGTAAAAAGACAGGCTATATACAGTAGCGAGGCTACATACAGACACCGGTTTGTCAGGCTGATTGAGGTAGTATGTACATGTAGATATGGTTAAAGTGACTATGCACATATGATGAACAGAGAGTAGCAGTTGTGTAAAAGAGGGGGTGGTGGGTGGGACACAATGCAGATAGCCCGGTTAGTCAATGTGCGGGAGCACTGGTTGGTCGGCCCAATTGAGGTAGTATGTACGTGAATGTATAGTTAAAGTGACTATGCATATATGATAAACAGAGAGTAGCAGCGTAAAAAGAGGGGTTGGGGGGCACACAATGCAAATAGTCCGGGTAGCCATTTGATACCTGTTCAGGAGTCTTATGGCTTGGGGGTAAAAACTGTTGAGAAACATTTTTGTCCTAGACTTGGCACTCCGGTACCACTTGCCATGCAGTAGTAGAGAGAACAGTCTATGGCTGGGGTTTTTGACAATTTTTAGGACCTTCCTCTGACACTGCCTGGTGTAGAGATCCTGGATGGCAGGCAGCTTAGCCCCAGTGATGTACTGGGCCATACGCAATACCCTCTGTAGTGCCTTGCGGTTGAGCAATTGCCTACCACGCAGGGATGCAACCGGTCAGGATGCTCTCGATGTTGCAGCTGTAAAACCTTTTGAGGATCTCAGGACCCATGCCAAATCTTTTAGTTTCCTGAGGGGGAATAGGCTTTGTCATGCCCTCTTCACGACTGTCTTGGTGTGTTTGGACCATTCTAGTTTGTTGTTGATGTGGACACCAAGGAACTTGTAGCTCTCAACCTGCTCCACTACAGCCCCGTCGATGAGAATGGGGGTGTGCTCGGTCCTCCTTTTCCTGTAGTCCACAATCTCCTTAGTCTTGGTGACGTTGAGGGATAGGTTGTTATTCTGGCAACACCCGGTGCAAAAAGTGCAAATCAATCCCAGGTACAAAAGTATGTCTATCCACAGTAAAACGAGTCCTATATCGACATAACCTGAAAGGCCGCTCAGCAAGGAAGAAGCCATTGCTCCAAAACCGCCATAAAAAAGCCAGACTACGGTTTTCAACTGCACATGGGGACAAAAATCTTACTTTTTGGAGAAATGTCCTCTGGTCTGATGAAATAAAAATAGAACTGTTTGGCCATAATGACAATCGTTATGTTAGGAGGAAAAAGGGGGATGCTTGCAAGCCGAAGAACACCAGGTATTGGAGTGGCCATCACAAAGCCCTGACCTCAATCCGACTTCAACTGTAGCTTCCTCTCTTTTTTCTTCTGTTTTCTTTCACACGCACACACACACACACACACACACGTTCAAAGGCATGGGGTCACTTAGAAATGTCCTTGTTTTTGAAAGAAAAGCATATTTTTTCCATTAAAATAACATCAAATTGATCAGAAATACGGTGTAGACATTGTTAATGTTGTAAATGACTATTCTAGCTGGAAACAGCAGATTTTTTATGGAATATCTACATAGGCATACAGAGGCCCATTATTAGCAACCATCACTCCTGTGTTCCAATGTCACGTTGTGCTAATCCAAGTTTAGCATTTTAAAAGGCTATTTGATCATTAGAAAAACCCTTTTAGAATGATGTTAGCACAGCTGAAAACTCTCGTTCTGATTAAAGAAGCAATAAAACTGTCATTCTTTAGACTAGTTGAGTATCTGGAGCATCAGCATTTGTGGGTTTGATTACAGGTTTGATTACAGGCTCTGAAATCTGTCAGTCTATTCTTGTTCTGAGAAATGAAGGCTATTCCATGTGAGAAATTGCCAAGAAACTGAAGATCTCATACTACGCTGTGTACTACTCACTTCACAGAACTGCGCAAACTGGACTTAACCAGAATAGAAAGAGGAGTGGGAGGCCCCGGTGCACAACTGAGCAAGAGGACAAGTACATTAGTGTCTAGTTTGAGAAACAGATGCCTCACAAGTCCTCAACTGGCAGCTTCATTAAATAGTACCCGCAAAACACCAGCATCAATGTCAACATTGAAGAGATGAATAGATGACACTATTTTAAATGGGCAAAAAAGTTGCTTTTCTTTCAAAAACAAGGACATTTCTAAGTGACCCCAAACTTTTTAACAGTAGTACACTGCTCAAAAAAATAAAGGGAACACTAAAATAACACATCCTAGATCTGAATGAATGAAATATTCTTATTAAATACTTTTTTCTTTACATAGTTGAATTATGCTGACAACAAAATCACACAAAAATTATCAATGGAAATCAAATTTATCAACTCATGGAGGTCTGGATTTGGAGTCACACTCAAAATTTAAAAATTAATTGGATTCAGGTCTGGGGAACGGGCGGGCCAGTCCATAGCATCAATGCCTTTCTCTTGCAGGAACTGCTGACATACTCCAGCCACATGAGGTCTAGCATTGTCTTGCATTAGGAGGAACCCAGGGTCAACCGCACCAGCATATGGTCTCACAAGGAGTGAGGATCTCATCTCTGTACCTAATGGCAGTCAGGCTACCTCTGGCGAGCACACGGAGGGCTGTGTGGCCCCCCAAAGAAATGCCACCCCACACCATGACTGACCCACCGCCAAACCGGTCATGCTGGAGGATGTTGCAGGCAGCAGAACGTTCTCCACGGCGTCTCCAGACTGTCACGTCTGTCACAGGTGCTCAGTGTGAACCTGCTTTCATCTGTGAAGAGCACAGGGCGCCAGTGGCGAATTTGCCAATCTTGGTGTTCTCTGGCAAATGCCAAACGTCCTGCATGGTGTTGGGCTGTAAGCAAATCAAATCAAATCAAATCAAATTTTATTTGTCACATACACATGGTTAGCAGATGTTAATGCGAGTGTAGCGAAATGCTTGTGCTTCTAGTTCCGACAATGCAGTAATAACGAGCAAGTAATCTAACTAACAATTCCAAAAAAACTACTGTCATACACAGTGTAAGGGGATAAAGAATATGTACATAAGGATATATGAATGAGTGATGGTACAGAGCAGCATAGGCAAGATACAGTAGATGATATCGAGTACAGTATATACATATGAGATAAGTATGTAAACCAAGTGGCATAGTTAAAGTGGCTAGTGATACATGTATTACATAAGGATGCAGACGATGATATAGAGTACAGTATCAACGTATGCATATGAGATGAACAATGTAGGGTAAGTAACATTATATAAGGTAGCATTGTTTAAAGTGGCTAGTGATATATTTACATCATTTCCCATCAATTCCCATGATTAAAGTGGCTGGAGTAGAGTCAGTGTCATTGACAGTGTGTTGGCAGTAGCCACTCAATGTTAGTGGTGGCTGTTTAACAGTCTGATGGCCTTGAGATAGAAGCTGTTTTTCAGTCTCTCGGTCCCAGCTTTGATGCACCTGTACTGACCTCGCCTTCTGGATGACAGCGGGGTGAACAGGCAGTGGCTCGGGTGGTTGATGTCCTTGATGATCTTTATGGCCTTCCTGTAGCATCAGGTGGTGTAGGTGTCCTGGAGGGCAGGTAGTTTGCCCCCGGTGATGCGTTGTGCAGACCTCACTACCCTCTGGAGAGCCTTACGGTTGAGGGCGGTGCAGTTGCCATACCAGGCGGTGATACAGCCCGCCAGGATGCTCTCGATTGTGCATCTGTAGAAGTTTGTGAGTGCTTTTGGTGACAAGCCGAATTTCTTCAGCCTCCTGAGGTTGAAGAGGCGCTGCTGCGCCTTCCTCACGATGCTGTCTGTGTGAGTGGACCAATTCAGTTTGTCTGTGATGTGTATGCCGAGGAACTTAAAACTTGCTACCCTCTCCACTACTGTTCCATCGATGTGGATGGGGGTGTTCCCTCTGCTGTTTCCTGAAGTCCACAATCATCTCCTTAGTTTTGTTGACGTTGAGTGTGAGGTTATTTTCCTGACACCACACTCCGAGGGCCCTCACCTCCTCCCTGTAGGCCGTCTCGTCGTTGTTGGTGATCAAGCCTACCACTGTTGTGTCGTCCGCAAACTTGATGATTGAGTTGGAGGCGTGCATGGCCACGCAGTCGTGGGTGAACAGGGAGTACAGGAGAGGGCTCAGAACGCACCCTTGTGGGGCCCCAGTGTTGAGGATCAGCGGGGAGGAGATGTTGTTGCCTACCCTCACCACCTGGGGGCGGCCCGTCAGGAAGTCCAGTACCCAGTTGCACAGGGCGGGGTCGAGACCCAGGGTCTCGAGCTTGATGACGAGCTTGGAGGGTACTATGGTGTTGAATGCCGAGCTGTAGTCGATGAACAGCATTCTCACATAGGTATTCCTCTTGTCCAGATGGGTTAGGGCAGTGTGCAGTGTGGTTGAGATTGCATCGTCTGTGGACCTATTTGGGCGGTAAGCAAATTGGAGTGGGTCAAGGGTGTCAGGTAGGGTGGAGGTGATATGGTCCTTGACTAGTCTCTCAAAGCACTTCATGATGACGGATGTGAGTGCTACGGGGCGGTAGTCGTTTAGCTCAGTTACCTTAGCTTTCTTGGGAACAGGAACAATGGTGGCCCTCTTGAAGCATGTGGGAACAGCAGACTGGTATAGGGATTGATTGAATATGTCCGTAAACACACCGGCCAGCTGGTCTGCGCATGCTCTGAGGGCGCGGCTGGGGATGCCGTCTGGGCCTGCAGCCTTGCGAGGGTTAACACGTTTAAATGTCTTACTCACTTCGGCTGCAGTGAAGGAGAGACCGCATGTTTCCGTTGCAGGCCGTGTCAGTGGCACTGTATTGTCCTCAAAGCGGGCAAAAAGTTATTTAGTCTGCCTGGGAGCAAGACATCCTGGTCCGTGACTGGGCTGGGTTTCTTCCTGTAGTCCGTGATTGACTGTAGACCCTGCCACATACCCCTTGTGTCTGAGCCGTTGAATTGAGATTCTACTTTGTCTCTGTACTGGCGCTTAGCTTGTTTGATAGCCTTGCGGAGGGAATAGCTGCACTGTTTGTATTCAGTCATGTTACCAGACACCTTGCCCTGATTAAAAGCAGTGGTTCGTGCCTTCAGTTTCACACGAATGCTGCCATCAATCCACGGTTTCTGGTTAGGGAATGTTTTAATCGTTGCTATGGGAACGACATCTTCAACGCACGTTCTAATGAACTCGCACACCGTATCAGCGTATTCGTCAATGTTGTTGTCTGACGCAATACGAAACATCTCCCAGTCCACGTGATGGAAGCAGTCTTGGAGTGTGGAGTCAGCTTGGTCGGACCA
Source organism: Oncorhynchus tshawytscha (assembly GCF_018296145.1). Lineage (NCBI taxonomy): Eukaryota > Metazoa > Chordata > Actinopteri > Salmoniformes > Salmonidae > Oncorhynchus > Oncorhynchus tshawytscha. Next base: position 26,803,129 of record NC_056446.1, read on the forward strand.
GCGTTGGACAGACCTCAGCGTGGGAGCTTCTTGTTTTAGTTTCTGTCTGTAGGCAGGGATCAACAAAATGGAGTCGTGGTCAGCTTTTCCGAAAGGGGGCGGGGCAGGGCCTTATATGCGTCGCGGAAGTTAGAGTAACAATGATCCAAGCACAATCCCCACCTGTGGATGTCGGGCCCTCATACCACCCTCATGGAGTTTCTGACCATTTGAGCAGACACATGCACATTTGTGGCCTGCTGGAGGTCATTTTGCAGGGCTCTGGCAGTGCTCCTCCTGCTCCTCCTTGCACAAAGGCGGAGGTAGCGGTCCTGCTGCTGGGTTGTTGCCCTCCTACGGCCTCCTCCACGTCTCCTGGTGTACTGGCCTGTCTCCTGGTAGCGCCTCCATGCTCTGGACACTACGCTGACAGACACAGCAAACCTTCTTGCCACAGCTCGCATTGATGTCCCATCCTGGATGAGCTGCACTACCTGAGCCACTTGTGTGGGTTGTAGACTCCGTCTCATGCTACCACTAGAGTGAAAGCACCGCCAGCATTCAAAAGTGACCAAAACATCAGCCAGGAAGGATAGGAACTGAGAAGTGGTCTGTGGTCACCACCTGCAGGACCACTCCTTTATTGGGGGTGTCTTGCTAATTGCCTATAATTTCCACCTGTTGTCTATACCATTTGCACAACAGCATGTGAAATGTATTGTCAATCAGTGTTGCTTCCTAAGTGGACAGTTTGATTTCACAGAAGTGTGATTGACTTGGAGTTACATTGTGTTGTTTAAGTGTTCCCTTTATTTTTTTGAGCAGTGTATATATATATTAGTACCAGTCAAAAGTTTGGACACTCGCTCATTCAAGGGTTGTTCTATATTTTTACTATTTTACTACATTATTATTATTATATACTACATTATATAATAATACTGAATACATCAAAACTATGAAAAAAACACACATGGAATCATGTAGTAACCAAAAATGTGTTAAAACAAATCTAAATATATTTTACATTTGAGATTCTTCAAAGAGCCACCCTTTGCCTTGATGACAGTTTTGCACACTCTTGGCATTCTCTCAACCAGCTTCACCTGGAATGCTTTTCCTACAGTCTTGAAGGAGTTCCCACATACGCTGAGCACTTGTTGGCTGCTTTTCCTTCACTCTGCTCGTGTTTCTTGGCCTAAGCAAGTCTCCTCTTCTTATTGGTGTCCTCTAGTTTTTGATAATGGTGGGACCCAGGCCTCTAATGTAAGCTATGTTAGAGTTAACTATGATATAGGCCCTCATGTGAACCATTTTAACTTTGAGCCTGTTTCTTATACTGAGGTCTATAAAGCACTAAAGGCTATAGACACTAAAAAGTCTGCAGGTCCAGACAGCCTGGACCCCTACCTCTTAAAGATAGCAGCTGGTATTATTACTGAACCTGTGGCACACATTTTCAACTTGAGTCTCTTGACGAATTCCATATCCAGCATTTGGAAATCAGCTTATGTCCTCCCACTGCTAAAGGGTGGAGATCCCTCAGATGCTAATAACTATTGTCCTATCTCCAAACTCCCTATCCTGGCCAGTCTATGAATCCCTAGTGAGCTCCCAGTTAAAAAACGTCTTAATTGAAAAGAACATACAGAGCGGGGTTCAGTCTGGCTTTAGATCGGGGCACAGCACCACAACTGCAGCTATGGCAGTGGCAAACGACATCATTAATGGACTTGATAAAAAGCAACATTGTGCTGCTCTGTTTGTGGATTTATCAAAGGCCTTTTATTCAGTTGACCATGAATTGTTGCTACTGTAGCTAGACTCAGAAACATTGGTCCCTCTTTACCTCTGTAGTCTGGTCTCCTTCACCACCAGCAGTTACCATACCTGGTCTGCTAGGTGTTGCTACTTAAAGTCCCCAGAACATTCACAGTATTAGGGAAGACTGCCTTCTCTTCTTGTGCACCAGAGGCATGGAATAGTCTACAATCCATGCTTCATCTAGATATGTTAGGGCCACTGATATACATTTTAAATATTGATGGGAGACTCTGTTACAGAGGAGTGTAAATGCTATTTTTAGACTGGATCATGTTGTATGTTTTAATGATGTAATGTATTGATTGTTGCTGCCTTCTTGGCCAGGTCTCCCTTGAAAAAGAGACTCTGGGTCTCAATGGGCTTTTCCTGGTTAAATAAAGTTTAAATAAATAAATACCATTTGTGGTTTCTTTGCAGCAATTTGACCATGAAGGCTTGATTCACACAGTCTCCTCTGAACAGTTGATGTTGAGATGTGTCTGTTACTTGAACTCTGTGAAGCATTTATTTGGGTTGCAATCTGAGGTGCAGTTAAGTCTAGAACGTATCCTCTGCAGCAGAGGTAACTCTGGGTCTTCCTTTCCTGTGGTGGTCCTCATGAGAGCCAGTTTCATCATAGTGCTTGATGGTTTTTGAAACTGCACTTGAAGTTCTTGAAATTTTCAGTATTGAATGACCATGTCTTCAAGTAATGACGGACTGTCGTTTCTCTTTGCTTATTTGAGCTGTTCTTGGCCAAAAGTTTTGAGAATGACACAAATATAAATTTTCATAAAGTCTGCTGACTCAGTTTGTATGATGGCAATTTGCATATACTCCAGAATGTTATGAAGAGTGATCAGAGTGATCACTCTTCATAATGCTATGAAAGTTATTAAGAGTGATCCTTCTTTGCCATGCAAATGAACTGAATCCCCCAAAAAACATTTCCACTGCATTTCAGCCCTGCCACAAAAGGACCAGCTGACATCATGTCAGTGATTCTCTCATTAACAAAGGTGTGAGTGTTGACGAGGACAAGGCTGGAGATCACTCTGTCATGCTGATTGAGTTTGAATAACAGACTGGAAGCTTCAAAGGGAGGGTGGTGCTTGGAATCATTGTTCTTCCTCTGTCAGCCATGGTTACCTGCAAGGTGCCGTCATCATTGCTTTGCACAAAAAGGGCTTCACAGGCAAGGATATTGCTGCCAGTAAGATTGCACCTAAATCAACCATTTATCGGATCAACAAGAACTTCAAGGAGAGCGGTTCAATTGTTGTGAAGAAGGCTTCAGGGCACCCAAGAAAGTCCAGCAAGCGCCAGGACCCTCTCCTAAAGTTGATTCAGCTGTGGGATCGGGGGCACCACCAGTACAGAGCTTGCTCAGGAATAGCAGCAGGCATGTTATTTGCGGGATTTCTTCAAAATTTCAATAACATTGGGTCTATGGTATTGACTAAAATCTGGGTTTCTGATTGTAATTCAACTATTGGTATGTTTTGCCTGGACAGATACGGCCGCCAGTGTTTAAGATATAAACTGAACGCTTTAACAGCTTGCTTAGTTAAAATTGAAAGGCTAATTTATTCAACATAAATAGCGAGGCGATTTCGATGTAATACGTTGTCTGTTGCCTAAATGGTCTGCTGGAATAACATATTTAGAATGGAGTTGTATTTAAATAACTGAATCAAAGAAGAGACCGTTACCTAAATCTAATGAATTCTAATAATAGCGGTTGCGATAGAGCTGTGCCCCTACCTCTTAAAGAGGTAGCTGTGCCCCTACCTCTTAAAGAGGTAGCTGTGCCCCTACCTCTTAAAGAGGTAGCTGTGCCCCTACCTCTTAAAGAGGTAGCTGTGCCCCTACCTCTTTAAGAGGTAGCTGTGCCCCTACCTCTTAAAGAGGTAGCTGTGCCCCTACCTCTTAAAGAGGTAGCTGTGCCCCTACCTCTTTAAGAGGTAGCTGTGCCCCTACCTCTTTAAGAGGTAGCTGTGCCCCTACCTCTTAAAGAGGTAGCTGTGCCCCTACCTCTTAAAGAGGTAGCTGTGCCCCTACCTCTTTAAGAGGTAGCTGTGCCCCTACCTCTTAAAGAGGTAGCTGTGCCCCTACCTCTTTAAGAGGTAGCTGTGCCCCTACCTCTTAAAGAGGTAGCTGTGCCCCTACCTCTTAAAGAGGTAGCTGTGCCCCTACCTCTTTAAGAGGTAGCTGTGCCCCCTACCTCTTAAAGAGGTAGCTGTGCCCCTACCTCTTTAAGAGGTAGCTGTGCCCCTACCTCTTAAAGAGGTAGCTGTGCCCCTACCTCTTAAAGAGGTAGCTGTGCCCCTACCTCTTTAAGAGGTAGCTGTGCCCCTACCTCTTAAAGAGGTAGCTGTGCCCCTACCTCTTTAAGAGGTAGCTGTGCCCCTACCTCTTTAAGAGGTAGCTGTGGCCCTACCTCTTTAAGAGGTAGCTGTGCCCCTACCTCTTAAAGAGGTAGCTGTGCCCCTACCTCTTTAAGAGGTAGCTGTGCCCCTACCTCTTAAAGAGGTAGCTGTGCCCCTACCTCTTAAAGAGGTAGCTGTGCCCCTACCTCTTAAAGAGGTAGCTGTGCCCCTACCTCTTAAAGAGGTAGCTGTGCCCCTACCTCTTAAAGAGGTAGCTGTGCCCCTACCTCTTAAAGAGGTAGCTGTGCCCCTACCTCTTAAAGAGGTAGCTGTGCCCCTACCTCTTTAAGAGGTAGCTGTGCCCCTACCTCTTAAAGAGGTAGCTGTGCCCCTACCTCTTAAAGAGGTAGCTGTGCCCCTACCTCTTAAAGAGGTAGCTGTGCCCTACCTCTTTAAGAGGTAGCTGTGCCCCTACCTCTTAAAGAGGTAGCTGTGCCCCTACCTCTTAAAGAGGTAGCTGTGCCCCTACCTCTTAAAGAGGTAGCTGTGCCCCTACCTCTTAAAGAGGTAGCTGTGCCCCTACCTCTTTAAGAGGTAGCTGTGCCCCTACCTCTTTAAGAGGTAGCTGTGCCCCTACCTCTTTAAGAGGTAGCTGTGGCCCTACCTCTTTAAGAGGTAGCTGTGCCCCTACCTCTTAAAGAGGTAGCTGTGCCCCTACCTCTTTAAGAGGTAGCTGTGCCCCTACCTCTTAAAGAGGTAGCTGTGCCCCTACCTCTTAAAGAGGTAGCTGTGCCCCTACCTCTTAAAGAGGTAGCTGTGCCCACCAAAATGTTTCCTTTTTTTCCTTCTGATTACTGTTGCTGGGTTTTATAGTTTAGGTAACACCAGTGCAGGAAGTTAATGTATTCTAACATTATAATCTGTTTCCATTATGTGGAACAATGTCCAGTTTGAGTGTATTTGTATTTCTACAGGGACAGTGCACATTAAATCAACTTTTCAGTAAAAGTGACAGTTTTAGCCAGCCTGCTCATTTTCAACCTCAGTCCCTTGGCAGGTTATTAAAAACAATTACAATACAGAAATCAATGAGCAGTGAGCACACGCAGAGCAACATAGAACAAGCAACATGTAACATGCAAAAAGCAACAAAACAAAATACCTACAGTAAAAGCAAGTGTTTCCACGCCTCAGCAGCTACAGACAACATGGAAAGCTGCAATACATTATTCTCACCAGTCTGATTGGCGTCTTACCATGTCTTCATGTTATTTATGAAGCTGTGATAGGTGGTACAGTTGTGTGTGTCTGATGGCAGGGTATTCTGGACATGGGAAGCTCTCACAGAAAAAGCAGATTGACCTATGGTGCTTTTCCTTCAGGTAATTATACAGTCACCTCTCTTGGCAGACCTTGTGGATCTGCTGCCGTATGTTTGGGTTTCCTGTTTAACAAAATTACTGAGTGGAGGGGGAGCCAGGCCATTTAGGATCTTGAATACAAGACATGAATTGGTGTATTGAACACGATTTTCCAACTCAGGAGCTCATGCTTTCTGAGGATGTGACAGTGATTATGGCTATTGGGTTTCCTATCAAGCACTTTGAGAGCCTGTTTGCAGACAGACTGAATGGGTTTTAATGTTGTATAGCAAGCTTGGGCCCAACTAGTCAAGCAGTATGTTAAGTGGGGGAGTATCATAGATTTGAAGTACAGTTTTGCTATCTCTGTAGTCAAATAATTTCATATATATTGGATATTAGCTAGGTTGAATTTGGTTATTTGAGTTACCTTTTTCACCTGCTTTTTAAAAGAGAGGTTGGAACCAAGTATGATGCCAAGGTACTTAAAATCAGATACCACCTGGAGCTTCTCCCCTGACACAGACATCTGGCTCAGTGGCATCAGTTGTCCTCTTTGTGAGGAACATGCAGACTGATTTTTTTTCACATTGAGATGCAAACATGAGTCACTGAGCCACTTTGTAACCTGGACCATTACAGTAGTGAGTTCTTGTGCAGCTTGTTGTTTGCTCTTTGCATGCACATATATCACTGTATCATCTGCATACATTTGAACTTCAGACCCAGTACAGACAGAAGGCAGATCATTAATATACAGGCTGAACAGTATTGACCCTTGGGGCACACCCACATCATAGCTAAGAGTAACAGTTAGTTTTGACTATTACGCTGATGAGACAGCACCAACTTTTTGAAGGATAGATTTGTTGAACAACAGGTTTATATTTTTACTAAATGAATGCAACAAATTGAAATGATTAGATTACTGGAAAGGGGTTAAGGGTTTGTTTATTGATTAGGTGTTGATTTCCCTTAATGAAACACTGTATTATCTGATGTGTTTTGAGTAGGATTCTGCCTTCCGCGACTGATGGAAGTCCCCTATAGTATGTACGTTAAGGTAGACGTACACGTCTCAAACGTTTTATTAAATGCCTGGGATCAAATATCACAGATTCCTTACGCTGAGAAATTGACTACATTTGTGACAGAAAAAGGTATTACATTTAGATGGGTAACAGGACCAATCTAAGGCATAACAGCATTAGATATGTTGTTGGACATTGGTCTAGTAACGATACCAGGGTAATTATATATGCTAATGGAAAAGAGAGACCAGTCATATAATATGGGAGTGAAATGTTAGACTCGGGAGTGAGATACATGTTGCCGTGTCTAAGGTTAGCACATGCTAAAATAAGCACACATAAACGTTGGGGTAGACTAAAACAGAGTACCGTAGACGTATCATTATTATCAGGTTTTGTTTGTAGTTAAAACTTTTGGGTTGCTGAATAGGTGTAGTATAGTAAATACTAATGAAAATATGTGTTTTTTCCAGGAGAGTGGGGGTGTCATTGTCTGGCTTTGGAATGTTTCCCGGGGCTATGGTCTTGGGGATAGCAGTGAATGAGACTGAGGCTTTGTGTGTTCCTTTTCCTTTGGGTTTAGTGAGTTTTCCATTTGGCTTTTGTCTTGGCTGATTTCTCTTGATTTTCCCATGATGTCAAGCAAAGAGGCACTGAGTTTGAAGGTAGGCCTTGAAATACATCCACAGGTACACCTCCAATTGACTCAAATGATGTCAATTAGCCTATCAGAAGCTTCTAAAGCCACTAAATAATTTTCTGGAATTTTCCAAGCTGTTTAAAGGCACAGTCAACTTAGTGTATGTAAACTTCTGACCCACTGGAATTGTGAAACAGTGAATTTTTGTCTAAACAAATATTTGGAAAAATGACTTGTGTCATGAACAAAGTCGATGTCCTAACCGACTTGCCAAAATTATAGTTTGTTAACAAGAAGTTTGTGGAGCGGTTGAAAAATTAGTTTTAATGACTCCAACCTAAGTGTATGTAAACTTCCGACTTCAACTGTATTTGTTGGGGGTTGAAATGGGAGACAGTACTACGTTTCTTGGGAGGAGGCTGAGCCAGTGCTATAGCAGCCGGTCACGTGCATGAATCCATGCAATGAATCATTGCTTTTATGCTTCTTGTTTTATGAAGAATGTATGCATTTTCTGCGTGTGAATGAATGTTTTTAAATCTTGTAATTTTCTTTTAAATTGAGAGAACTCTCAAAATGGGGGATTATGGTGGAAATTACAAGATTATGTTACAATGATGTTATTGCATCATATGGTTTTGTATGCAACAGAATAAGGGGTTATTAGAATGCTCATCTGTGTGCTCTACCGAGGATGGGCCTCTGGAAGATTTACAATGTCTTTGGGTGATACCACATTCCAGAGCATGAGTTAATGTTTCTGTTCTATAAAAGGTACCAGGGAGAGATGATCCCAGGGCCAGCCTTGGTCTCTACACAAAAGAGAACTGTTTTTACAGCAGATATTGTCTGCTGTGAATTATAAGTATCTTTCTGTCACGGTCGTCCTCCTCTTCATCTGAAGAGGAGAGGCGAGATGGATCGGAGGACCAAAATGCGGCGTGGTATGTGTTCATCATGAATTTTAATAAAGAAAACACTGAACACTGAAACACTATACAAAAACAATAAACGAAATAACCATGAAGCTAATGCGAACTGCGCTGAAACAAGCAATCACCATAGACAATCACCCACAAACAAACAGTGCAACCCAGGCTACCTAAGTATGATTCTCAATCAGAGACAACTAATGACACCTGCCTCTGATTGAGAACCATACTAGGCCGAAACATAGAAATCCCCAAATCATAGAAAAACAAACATAGACTGCCCACCCCAACTCACGCCCTGACCATACTAAATAATGACAAAACAAAGGAAATAAAGGTCAGAACGTGACACTTTCATACAAATCTTAACCTTGTGACCCATTCCATACATCTGTTGTACATCATGTAGACTGAAGGGGGTGCATCTTGGCTATAAAATATCTTTGTGTCTTTGTCTCGGGGCTCTCAACGAATAATCTGAGGGTGATTCACCAACCAGCCATTATTAACCTTTTTGGGATAGGGGGAAGCATTTTCACTTTTGGATGAATAGCGTGCCCAGAGTGAACTGCCTCCTACTCTGTCCCAGATGCTAATATATGCATAATATTATTAGTATTGGATAGAAAACAATCTGAAGTTTCAAATAGTGTTTGAATGATGTCTGTGAGTATAACAGAACTCATATGGCAGGCGAATAACCTGAGAAAAATCCAACCAGGAAGTGGGAAATCTGAGGTTTGTTGTTTTTCAAAGCATGGCTTACTGAATACACAGTGTCTATGGAGTCAAGTTGCACTTCCTACGGCTTCCACTAGATGTCAACTGTCTTTAGACACTGGTTTGAGGATTCTACTATAAAGGAGGGGCTCATGAGATCTGTTTGAGTCAGTGGTCTGGCAGAGTGTCTCAGGCTCGTGATGCACGCTCCCGACAGAGTTAGCTCTCGTTCCATGGCTTTTCTTCAGACATAGGAATTCTCCGGTTAGAACATTATTGATGTTTTATGTTAAAAACATCCTAAAGATTGATTCCATACATCGTTTGACTTGTTTCTACGACCTGTAATGGAACTTTTCGAGTTTTTGTCTGGACGAAGTGCTCACGCCTCATGAAGATGTATTACTGGGCTGAACACGCTAACAACAAGTGGCTATTTGGACATAAATGATGGACTTTATGGAACAAATCAGTCATTTATTGTCGAACTGGGATTCCTGGGAGTGCCTTCTGATGAAGATCATCAAAGGTAAGTGAATATTTATAGTGTTATTTCTAAAATCTGTTGACTCCAAAATGGCGGATATTTCTCTGGCTGGATTGGGCTCTGAACGCTGTTCTCTGGTTATGCTTTTTCCGTAAAGTTTAAAAAAAATCTGACACAGCGGTTTCATTAAGGAGAAGTCTATCTTTAATTCTATGATTAACAGTTGTATCTTTTATCAATGTTTATTATTATTTAGTATTTCTGCAAAATCACCGGATGTTTTGGAATCAAAACATTACTGCACGTAACGCGCCGATGTAAACTGAGATTTTTGGATATAAATGTGCACATTATCGAACAAAACATACATGTATTGTGTAACATGATGTCCTATGAGTGTCATCTGATGAAGATCATCAAAGGTTAGTGATTCATTTTATCTATATTTCTGCTTTTTGTGACTCCTATCTTTGGCTGGAAAAATGGCTGTGTTTTTTTGACTTGGCTATGACCTAATATAATCATATGCTGTGCTTTCGCTGTAAAGCATTTTTGAAATCGGACACGATGGGTAGATTAACAATATGTTTATCTTTCATTTGCTGTATTGGACTTGTTAATGTGTGAAAGTTACATATTTAAAAAATATATTTTGGAATTTTGCGCGCTGCCTTTTCAGTGGAATGTTGTTGAGGGGTTCCTCTAGCGGAACCATAAAGGTTAACGTAGAGTACTCAATCTACACACTCTTTATGTGTGTGTTGTACTGACCTGCTCCCTTATTAATAAGTAAATAAAGAGTTAGTTTAAGTATAACTCTGACTTGTGTGATACGTTTCTCTCTCGTCGTTTGATATTAAAGAAATTAACCCACACAGAACGTGTACGTGCGTGCGTGCTAGAGAGACCGTATGTTATGTGTGTGTGAAGCACAAAAAGACTGCGCTTTATATTGTAACACTTTTGAGAGCTGCTGGATTTCATTGCTACCTCCCTTTACCCGGCAAGCATGGAGAGATGACAGCAATACAGAACTGGACATAAGAGATCATCCATCTATCTAGATCTCTCCTTTACCCCCACACACTATAGGCAGGCTGCCTAGCAGTTAAGAGCGTTGGGCGAGTAACCGAAAGGTTGCTGGTTTGAATCCCTAAGCCAGCAAGTTGGAAAAATCTGCCATTCTGCCCTTGAGCAGCAACTGCTCCCAAGGTGCCGATGACGTTGAGATAGATTACGGCAGTTCCCCGCACCTCTCTGATTCAGAGGGGTTGGGTTAAATGTGGAAGACACATTTCGGTTTAATGAATTCAGTTGTGCAGCTACTAGGTATCCTCTTTTCCTTCAAACTGTTTCACTTCTATGCCTCAGACTGTTTTGTAACACACACACACACACACACACACACACACACACACACACACACACACACAGACAGTCTTTCACTTTCCCCTGGCCAGTTTTCACTAGGCTTTGATGAATGTATGATCCAAACCACAGCTGTGGAAACAGACCTCTAAGACCCTAAATGCTACTTAATTCCAGGCAGACTTGTGTTGCTATGCTCCCGGGCAGAACACTTAATCCACCTGCCACAGGCAAATAGTTTAATGTGTGTGTGTGTCTGTGTGAGGGCACTCGCGTGCAAATACCTATCCACTTTTAAAAATGTATGCGTGCATAGATAGAGCTGCATGGAGGCTATGTGAATTAAATTTGCTAAAACCTCTGAGCACAGCTTGGGCTATATAAATTCATATTCACACCAGGAGGCTGGAACAAAACTTTACAATTCATAAGCAGTTATAAAATAGCCTCTGGGGTACATTTGAAAGTGAATGAATGCATGAATCCTGTCGTGCATCAACCATGCCCTCATGCCCTGTATTTAAGCAATAAGGCCCGAGGGGGTGTGATATATGGCCAATAAATACTTAGTCAGTCATACCCATGGTATACGTCTAATATACCACAGCTTTCAGCCAAACAGCATTAAGGGCTCGAACCACACAGTTTATAAACGTAGATAAGAGTTGACCAACTCTCTGGTCTTCCTGGTGAGATACTGGGACTTTCTTTCCTACCTGTTGATCAGATCCCGGATGTCTCATCTCCCTCTCTAGTGACATTATTAAAGACCTGGACAGATGAAAGCTAATTCCAGGTCGTACTGTTGATAACCGCCACAATGTTTTCAACTACACAGAGCTATGCAAAGCAGGAGTGCTTGGTTGTAACAGTCTTCCAGAACTAGACAAATGCGAATGTCACTTCTGTTTTTAGTTTTTCCTTGAATAACAAATGTAAGCCTATGACTTCACGATACTATCTGGGTACTGCTTCAAGATTTATCAGACATATTCTTTGGAGTGGAAACTGACAGTTGAAAACACATAAGAGACCACAGTTAAAGGTATGACACTAAACCACAGCTCCCTGACAAGTCGGACTATTGAGACCACAGTTAAAGGTATGACACTAAACCACAGCTCCCTGACAAGTCGGACTATTGAGACCACAGTTAAAGGTATGACACTAAACCACAGCTCCCTGACAAGTCGGACTATTGAGACCACAGTTAAAGGTATGACACTAAACCACAGCTCCCTGACAAGTCGGACTATTGAGACCACAGTTAAAGGTATGACACTAAACCACAGCTCCCTGACTGAAGTCGGACTATTGAGACCACAGTTAAAGGTATGACACTAAACCACAGCTCCCTGACAAGTCGGACGATTGAGACCACAGTTAAAGGTATGACACTAAACCACAGCTCCCTGACAAGTCGGACTATTGAGACCACAGTTAAAGGTATGACACTAAACCACAGCTCCCTAACAAGTCGGACTATTGAGACCACAGGTAAAGGTATGACACTAAACCACAGCTCCCTGACTGAAGTCGGACTATTGAGACCACAGTAAAGGTATGACACTAAACCACAGCTCCCTAACAAGTCGGACTATTGAGACCACAGTTTAAGGTATGACACTAAACCACAGCTCCCTGACTGAAGTCGGACTATTGAGACCACAGTAAAGGTATGACACTAAACCACAGCTCCCTGACTGAAGTCGGACTATTGAGACCACAGTAAAGGTATGACACTAAACCACAGCTCCCTAACAAGTCGGACTATTGAGACCACAGTTTAAGGTATGACACTAAACCACAGCTCCCTGACAAGTCAGACTATTGAGACCACAGTTAAAGGTATGACACTAAACCACAGCTCCCTGACAAGTCGGACGATTGAGACCACAGTTAAAGGTATGACACTAAACCACAGCTCCCTGACAAGTCGGACTATTGAGACCACAGTTAAAGGTAATCTAACATGAGTAGGATGGTCATCTAAAATCAGGGTTATTTTGGCAGCTAGGGTGAAAGAAGAGCTATTACGATAGAGGAAACTAAGTCTAGATTTGACTTTAGCCTGCTGCTTTGATATGTGCTGAGAGAAGGACAACATACCGTCTAGCCATACTCCCAAGTACTTGTATGAGGTGACTACCTCAAGCTCTAAACCTACATTGGTAGTAATCATACCTGTGGGGAGCGGGGAATTCTTCTTACCAAACCACATCACTTTTGTTTTGGAGGTGTTCCGAACGAGGTTAAGGGCAGAGAAAGCTTGCTGGACACTAAGAAAGCTTTGTTGTAGAGCGTTTAACACCAAATCCGGGGACGGGCCAGCTGAATATAAGGCTATCATTTGCATATAAATTAATGAGAGAGATTCCTACTGCCTGAGTTGTTGTTGTTGATGTAAACTGAGAAGAGTGCGGGGCCTAGGATCGAGCATTGACGTTCTCCCTTGGTGACAGGCAGTGGCTGAGACAGCAGATGTTCTGACTTTATACACTGCACTCTTTGAGAGAGGTAGTTAGCTAATCAGGCCAAAGACTCCTCAAACACACCAATACTCCTTAGCCGGCCACAAGAATGGAATTGTCTACCGTATCAAATGCTTTGGCCAAGTCAATAAAAATAGCAGCACAACATTGCATAGAATCAAGAGCAATGGTGACATTACTGAGGACTTTTAGGGTTGCAGTGACACATCCATAACCTGAGCGGAAACCAGATTGCATACCAGAGAGAATACTATAGACAATCAATCAACTGACTGGCTTTCTTGAAATCAACTTTTGATAAACAATGCAAAATAGGAATAGGCCTATGACAATTAGGATCAGCTTGATCTACCAATTTAAATAAAGGACGAACAGTGGCCTTCCAAGCAATGGGAACCTCCCCAGAGAGGAGACAGGTTAAAAAGGTCAGAGATAGGCCTGGCGATGATAGGAGCAGCAACCTTAATTAACCTCTTGTGGCTAGGGGGCAGAATTTTCACTTTTGGATAAATATCGTGCCCAATTTCAACTTCCTGCTACTCATGCCAAGAATATAAGATAAGCATATTATTCATTGATTTGGATAGAAAACACTCTGAAGTTTCTAAAACTGTTTGAATCATGTCTGTGAGTATAATAGAACTTATGTAGCAGGCAAAACCCAGAGGACTAACTGTTCAGAACTTGTTTTCAGTTCCTACCGCTTCCACTGGATGTCACCAGTCTTTGGAATTTGGTTGAGGTTATTCCTTTGTGCAATGAAGAAGTAGGCCAACTAGGAACTGAGGACACTTTTGTGAGTTGCGCAAGATGTCTGGTTTGTTTTCTTTCCTATATTGAATACAGATTGCCCCGTCTACAATTTGATTTGATTATTAACGTTTAAAAATACCTACAGTTGTATTACAAAAGTAGTTTGAAATATTTTGGCAAAGTTTATAGGCAACTTTTGAAATATTTTGTAGTGACGTTGCTTTTTTTTCTGGATCAAACGCGCTTTATAAATGGACATTTTGGATATATATGGACGGAATTAATCGAACAAAAGGACCAATTGTGATGTTTATGGGACATATTGGAGTGCCAATAGAAGAAGCTCGTCAAAGGTAATGCATGTTTTATATTTTATTTCAGCGTTTTGTGTAGCGCCTGCAGGGTTGAAATATGCTAGCTCCTTTGTTCACTGCTGGTGCAGATGGTGCAGGCTATCAGATAATAGCTTCTTGTGCTTTCGCCGAAAAGCATTTTTAAAATCTGACATGTTGGCTTGATTCACAACGAGTGTAGCTTTAATTGAGTATCTTACATGTGATTTAATGAAGGTTTGAATTTTATAGCATTTTATTTGAATCTGGCGCTCTGCATTTTCCCTGGTAATTGGTCAGTTGAGACATTTGCGTCCCGCCGTCCCGGAAAAAGGGTCTAAATCATCTGACCCAGATAGTTTTTTGTGGTCAAGTTTAAGGAGCTCCTTTAGCACCTCAGACTCAGTGACCGGCTACATTGAGAAACTTTGTAGTGGGGCATGGGAAAAAGAGGGAGGAGCGTTGGGGATAGTCACATTAGAAAGGGGTGTGAGATGAGGAAATGTTGGACGGCAAGTCACATACTGTAGGTCAGGGTCCCAAATAGGCGGCCTGCATATATACTGAACAAAAATATAAATGCAACATGTAAAGTGTTGGTCCCATGTTTCATGAGCTAAAATAAAAGATTCTCAATAGGCACAAAACTATTGTTTCTCTAAAATGTTGTGAACAAATTTGATTACATCCCTGTTAGTGAACATTTCTCCTTTGCCAAGATAATCCATCCACCTGACAGGTGTGGCATATCAAGAAGCAGATTAAACAGCATGATCATTACACAGGTGCACCTTGTGCTGGAGACAATAAAAGGCCACTCTAAAATATGCAGTTTAGTCACACAACACAATGCCACATGTCTCAAGTTTTGAGGAAGCGTGCAATTGCCATGCTGCCTGCACGAATGTCCACCAGAGCTGTTGCCAGAAAATGTCATGTTAATTTTTCTACCATAAGCCGCCTCCAACATCGTTTTAGAGAATTTGGCAGTATGTCCAACCAGCCTCACAAACGCTGACCACGTGTAACGACGCCAGCCCAGGACCTCCACATCTGGCTTCTTCACCTGCGGGATCGTCTGAGACCAGCCATCCGGACAGCTGATGAAACTGTGGGTTTGCACAATTTCTGCATAAACTGTCAGAAACAATCTTCAGTGAAGCTCATCTGAGTGCTTGTCATCCTCACCAGGGTCTTGACCTGACTGCAGTTCAGCGTCGTAACCGACTTAAGTGATCACCGTCACCGGCTGGAGCAGTGTGGTCTTCACGGATGAATCCCAGTTTCAACTGTACCTGGCAGATGTCAGACCACGCAGGTATGGCATCATGTGGGCAAGCGGTTTGCTGATGTCAACATTGTGAACACGGTGCCCCATGGTGGAGATGGGGTTATGGTATGGGCAGGCATAAGCTACAGACAAACACAATTGCATTTTATCGATTGCAATTTGAATGCACAGAGATAACGTGACGAGATCCTGAGGTCCATTGTCGTGCCATTCATCCACCACCATCAACTCTTGTTCCAGCATGATAATGCATGGCCCCATGTTGCAAGGATCAGTACACAATTCCTGGAAGCTGAACATGTCCCAGTTCTTCCATTGCCTGCACACTCACCAGACATGTCACCCATTGAGAATGTTTGGGATGCTCTGGATCACCGTGTACGACAGCGTATTCCAGTTTCTGCCAATATCCAGCAACTTCACACAGCTAATGAAGAGGAGTGGGAAAACACCCCACAGGCCACAATCAACAACCTGATCAAATCTATGCAAAAGAGATGTGTTGCGCTGTATGAGGCAACTAGTTTTCTGATCCAGGCCCCTACTTTTTTTTAAGGTATCTATCTATCTATGACCAACAGATGCATATCTGTATTACTGTGAAATCCATAGATTAAGGTCTGTTGGGTTCTCAGAATATGAAACATACTTATTCATATCACTGAGGGAGAGAGGTTAATGTATAATGTTTACATTATGTCAGGATATGTTAATGTTAGCCATCAGGGATCCTTTGAGAGGGATCCTCTGGGAGGAGAAGAGTACCAGGCACCATGACAGCCGTGAGTTGGGGAGGAGTTAGCACTTTGGGGTAGAGGTCAGGTCAAATGAAGTGAGGAAGAACAGATATCACTAAGGTTCTGTCTAGCAACAGATATGAATTGGTTGTTCGGATGTGTAGGAGGAGACTCAGCCTAGGAGGAACAGTTAACAACATAATAAAGAAATAAGACGATGATGAGATTATATTATGTAGTTACCACTTATACCAACCTAATCTGTATATTTCTCAGAAGAATGTATCTTATTCAGGATTGCTCTGTCTTTGGCCAGCTTCTCCATGAACTCCTGGCAGGGGAGGTTGAAGTTTGTCTTCACAATAAGCATGGCCTTGATGGTAGGAACAGTGAACCTATTTCTTGCTGCTGTCCATATATCATTCATTTGGGAGAACACTCTCTCGACTGGTGCATTACTTCCAGGTAAGCACATGACAACAGACACTAATCTAGCCAGGTTAGTGTGTGGGATGTCGTTCTCTTTGAAGTGGGTAACCACCGTGCTCCATCTCTGACTAAGCGGTGTCTCCGATGTGGATGCTGAGGTTGCCTTTTTAAAAGGAGACAATGTAAATATTTTTGATTATCTGTGTACTTTCCCCAATGCCTGCAAGTAGTTCACAGCCGTAGTGAAGAATGATTGGGATGTTTTGAGAAAGCTCTCTTTAGACATGGCTCCATTTCCCTCAAGCTCTCAGAAGTCCTCTGACCAAAACTGGAATGAAGTTGTCATCACGTCTTGCAGTCAATTTTGCCTCAATGTTTCTCAGAATTGCAGCTGACTCCACAGCACAGCGGTCCTGGCCTTCAAGCATCTTGATCGTGTCACTGAATACGGTCAAGTTTCCATGGACAAAGTCCAGCCAAAGTTCAGTCAGTGGATCTTTGAACATTGTTCGCAGTACAACAGAGCATTTGTCTTCAGAAAGAAAAAAGGATTTCAATGGCACATACCTTTTCAGCACTCTTTCTAGAGCAGGGAGCACGGACAGCCAGCAAACATTGCTGTGTCCTAAATTGTTATGGTACTCCTGGCCAACAAAATCACCAAAGCTCTTCAGTCTTTCTATTCTGACGGTGAAAATATGAAAATATCTTTGTGAGCAGGTACTCAACATCAAGGGGAATCATATCCAAAGCTGTTCTGGCCGTGTTGTGAATGATGTGTGCAGGACAACCTCAGCCAATCACCTCCCACTGCAGAGCATTTTTAACTTTGGTATGGACATTGACCCTCCCCAGCCTATTCAGTCCTCCAAAGTTGATATATGTGTTGTCGGCAAAGAATGCCACGACTTTGTTTTGCAGGTTACATTATTGGATGACCACCAGGACCTCAGCTGCAATCTCCTCTGCTGTTTCTCCTTTCAATTCAACAAAATCAAGCAGTTTTGTTTCCACAGATGTGTTGCCACCATATATCTTACAATATCTGATTACTATTGGCAGCAGCTTTACATGTCCATGATTGGATGCATCAATGGCCAGGGACACAAATTCAACCTAGTCTAGGTCCTGTGTTACCAAAGTAGTTGCCCATGGTGCTAACACGTTATTAATTTTGTCCTAGCACATGTCAAATTTGGCTCATAAATCTTCCGTGTGAGTTGTGCTGTGCAGTCCATAGATCTGTAACTATGATTGTGTCACATAGTGTGGTATGCAAAGACACCCTCCTGCACAGCTAAATCATATTCTTCTTGGGAAGGCTCTACATTCTTGAAGAATGTGGTGACAGAGGCCATACCTGTTGCCACGTAAAATATTATTTCACTTTGCAGTCTGTTTCTAACGCACAGTTAAAAACGGGGACATTTCCAGGGACTGTCCCCGGAAAACTGGGACGTCTGGTCACCCTAGTATAGAAGCTAACGTCGGCTAAAGTTTGCTCCAGTCAAGCTAGCCTGTCGTTGTCATGGCGACAACTTGCTATTTTTAGGATTATGTTTAGAAATACATGATGAAAATGTATATGAGATAAGATGATAGTTAATACCTTTTTACAATTTGTTTTTTCATATTTTGGCTATTGGGAATTGTATGAGAGTAGCCAAGTCCGTTGAATGAATGAGAGAGAGCCAACTGAAAACTGTATTGAAGTGAGAAGCAGCAGATAAACTATTTTAAATCTTTTAAGGTTTCAAACTCCCTTCATTCTTCTCACCATACCCTATCTAGGTCCCACGGTTTAAGAGGGTAAACAATACTACTAGACCATGTGTGGTTTCACTACATGCTGCTAGTACAAAACCATGCTATTTTTGAAAAAAAAGAAAAAAAATACCATGTCTTTTTGGTCACTACCATGGAGGGAAAACACCATGGTCCTGGTACAAATTCCATTGTATTTTCCTGCCATAGTAGTACAATGAAAAAACTACCACGGTACTATCATAGTTTTTTGGTTACTGCCATGGTAATGACCAAAAAAACATGATAGTACCGTGGTAGTTTTTTCATTGTACTACCATGGTACATTTTTGTAAGGGGAAGCTCTCAAGAACTAGAACACACACGCGTGGATGCGCACACACACACACACACAACTCGGGTTCACAGATTTTCAATAAACAAAGTTCTCACCGTTTTTATTACGAGTTGATCGATTAAACAGTCATAGTATCCAAACTATCCATGGGTTGTAAGAGTAGTACTGTACAGTGCATTTGTGTTCCAGATGTCCTTCATTTAGTCATATCTGTGGTATTCTTGCAGTAAATGTTTGATGGATACAAAATGTACTAAACACAGAAACCTCAGTTATCATTATACAGGGTTTTTCATAACCATGTGAGCTAACCAGAAACAACACCAGGCCCTAGTTGTAGTGTTAACAGGGTGTAATCATTAGTCCAGAAAGTTTTGCAACTAAAACGAGTTTATAATGGACAAAGTTAGCTAGGCACTCCCCGTTTCGTTCCGTTTGCCTCCATTTAAGAAACGTTTTGCAACAGAATTGGTGCAATGACTACACTGCTGGTGTTACCTGCTCAGGTGTCATGGTCAAGGAAAACTACTACCTTTAAAGCTTTCAGCAGGACAGACCTTTATCAAAAGTGGCAATGCAGAGAGTGGTTGGTAATGCCTAGTCAAGATATGACAGAGTTCTACAACTCCCGTTCTGGAGAGCTACTGGAGTGTACAGGCTTTTGATCCAGACCAACACTAACACACCTTCAATCTGTATTAGTACTGGGCTGGAACAAAAGCCTAGCCACACCCAGTAGCTCTCCAGGACCGGAGTTAAGGAATCCTGAGATACAGAGTAGTTGTACTGTTATACCTTGTTTTGTGCTTTGGAAAACAGTAAGGCAGTGACATTCCATTGCAATATATTACGTCCTTCGTCGGATGGTTCTACTATGTTTCTTTGTCATACAGATTAAATAAAATGTACAACCTAAAAAAAAAGGAAAAAGCAATGCTCATGGACATACATTAAGACAGAGGAAGCCAAACTATGGTATCATGAGTGTGTAAAAAGTCTAAAAATCAGTTTAGCGTCAGGCAGCATCCATCTCCAATTATACTAAGTTGGCAACAAAGCAGTAGATCCTTAAGTATTGTGTAGTTGAAGCTGCAACAAAAATCTAAAGAGCAGAGGGGGTTGGTTGCTCGATGCTGTGGGGCAATGTTACCCCCTAAACAGGGATGTAGTGAGTGACCTTTAAGGTCACATTTGACCTTTCACCCCTGACCCCAGAGAGGGGTCACTCACTCCAGCTTGAGGAGCTCAACGTCAAAGATGAGGGTGGCATTAGGGGGGATGACCCCGGGGTGACCTGTGACTCCATAAGCCATGTCAGGCGTACAGGTGATCTTTGCCCGCTGACCCACACTCATCTGGGGCAGATAGGGGAGGAGAGAGGGCGGGAGGGAGACAACAGAGGAATTGTCAACACTTGGTATCATATGTTGCAATATTATCATAAAATATCATGAGTGCAGATGCAGCGCATTACCTAACGTAAGACAATGCAGTCTCACCTGTGCGATTCCTTCCTCCCAGCCCTTGATGACTTCCTGTCGCCCGATCTTGAACTTGAAGGGCTTGTTTCTGTCTCGAGAAGAGTCAAACTTCTTTCCATTTTGCAGCATACCTGTTGGAGAGATATCACACAAACACTGTTAAGTCAATGATCTTCCTAGGATCAGGTAGGCGTTTGAAAGTTTCTTATTTTCATGTGTTCTGCTTTATATGAGTACTACTGTATACGCGTAAGTGTGCTTGTAGGTATTTATTAGGATCCTCATTAGCCACTGCAGAAGCATCAGCTAACTCTTCCTGGGATCCACATGAAACATGACATCATACATAGTAGGAAACATTATTAGTCAAGGACTGAAATACATTTAAAATGTTACATAGCCTACATATCAGTACATACACACTATCTAGGCCTAATGCATAGTATAGTGCAAATTACAATACAATATATATAAAATGGCTCTCTCTTCACAGTCCCCTTAGTGCATAAAGTTGTTCTTGTATCTGTTTTTTAAAACTGGTTTTATTGCTAGCTTGAGTTACCTGGGGTGGTAGAGTTACACATAGGCTTTATTTAATACTGTGTGTTTCCCAGTCACTGTTCTGGACCTGGGGACTATGAAGAGACCACTGGTTGCATGTCTTTGTTGTACCGATGAGTGTCCGAACTGTGTGCCAACTGCTTGAACAGACAGTTCGGTACCTTCAACACATCAATACCTCGCACAAAGACCAATAATGATGCAGTCAATCTCTCCTCAACTTTGAGCCAGAAGAGACTGACATGCATGTTATTGATACTTTCCCTCCATGTACATCTATGTACAGCGATATGTGCTGCTTTGTTCTGGACCAACTGCAATTTACCTACAGTACCAGTCAAAAGTTTGGACACACCTACTCATTCAAGGGTTTTTCTTTATTTTTTACTATTTTCTACATTGTAGAATAATAGTGAAGACATCAAAACAATGAAATAACACATAAGGAATCATGTAGTAACCAAAAAAAGTGTTAAACAAATAAAAATATATTTTAGATTCTTCAAAGTAGCCACCCTTTGCCTTGATGACAGCTTTGCACACTCTTGGCATTCTCTCAACCAGCTTCATGAGGAAGTCACCTGGAATGCATTCCATTAACAGGTGTGCCTTGTTAAACATTAACTTGTGGAATTTCTTAATGCGTTTCAGACAATCAGTTGTGTTGTGACAAGGTAGGGCTGGTATACAGAATATAGCCCTATTTGGTAAAAGACCAAGCCCATATTATGGCAAGAACAGCTCAAATAAGCAAAGAGAAACGACAGTCCATCATTACTTTAAGACATGAAGGTCAGCCATTGCAACACGTCAAGATCTTTGTGCTGTTGCAAAAACCATTGAGCGCTATGATGAAACTGGCTCTCATGAGGACCGCCACAGGAAAGGAAGACGCAGACTTATCTGCTGCAGAGGATAAATTCATTACCGTTACCAGCCTCAGAAATTGCAGCCAAAATAAATGCTTCACAGAGTTCAAGTAACAGACACATTTGTTCAGAGGAGACTGTGTGAATCAGGTCTTCATGGTCAAATTGCTGCAAAGAAACCACTTCTAAAGGACACCAATAAGAAGAAGAGACTTGCTTGGGCCAAGAAACACAAGCAATTGACATTAGACCGGTGGAAATCTGTCCTTTGGTCTGATGAGTCCAAATTTGAGATTTTTGGTTCCAACCTCCCTGTCTTTGTGAGACGCAGAGTAGGTGAACGGATGATCTCCGCATCTGTGGTTCCATCGTGAAGCATGGAGGAGGTGGTGTGGGGGTGCTTTGCTGGTGACATTGTCATGATTTATTTAGAATTCAAGGCACACTTAACCAGCATGGATACCACAGCATTCTGCAGCAATAAGCCATCCCATCTGGTTTGAACTTAGTGGGAATACCATTTGTTTTTCAACAGGACAATGACGCAAAACACAGCAAATACTATCTGGCTGGGGGATACTCCTTTCTCGCATACAAAACCTAACCTTGTGACCCATTCCAGACGTCTGTTGTTTGTCATAAACATTCAGGAGGATGTCCTTTGCTATAAAAAGCTGTAACCCCAATCTGCTCGTTGGGCTCTCAACGATTACCGATGGGTGGTCGTTGACCAGCTCCATTATTGCAATTCTTAAATCGATAATAAAGATTGATTGTTTGAATAAATACCCAAGTCTCTCTCACTTGGTTAGAATTTACACCACAGGGCACACTGTCTTCTAGGCTTAAATTTAAGATGTGGCAAACAGGAGTTGCAATGTATTCCGCTACCACCCTCAGCAATTATTATTTCTAGATAGTAACAATTTTTTCACCTCTTCCACACCCACGTTGTGGATCTCAAAACTACAATGCTTGTCTTTCATTATTTGGTCCATTATGCATGAATATGAAGGCTCAGTATTTGTTGTTTGCATGTCATACCTAAGTTTTCTAATCTTGTCAACAAAAAAGTGATTAAAGTGGTTGGTAATATCAAAGGGTTTTGATGGGAGCCTATCAGTAACCAGAAGAAGCAGTTTCGTAAATTCTTCAAGTGCAGTGTCCAGATATTCCTCATTACACAAATCAGACCAACAAATATATTTCACATCTTCCACATAGGAATCATTGAAAAGCCTCTTGTATGATCATAATATCCAGTCTTTGGAACTTTGGTTGTTCAAGATATGGCTATTATATTAGGATATTAGGATCACTACATCCGATGGGTGTGGATACTGATTTAGAGCATATTTCTGCAATATTAGTAAAGATGTGATCAATACAAATGGATGATTCAGTTCCTGTTCTGTTTGTAAATATCCTGGTAGGTTGACTGATTACTTGAACCAGTCTTTTTGAGTGGGCAGATGGATGACAACCAGTCAATATTTAGGTCGCCCAAAAAATATACCTCTCTGTTGATATCACATACATCTTTCAACATTTCACACACAGTCCAAATACTGACTTTTAACACTTGGTGGTCTATAGCAACTTCCTACGAGAATAGGCTTTAGGTGAGGCACATTAACCTGTATCCACTACTGCATCAAAGCAGGGACCGAGAGACTGAAAAACAGCTTCTATCTCAAGGCCATCAGACTGTTAAACAGCCACCACTAACATTGAGTGGCTGCTGCCAACATACTGACTCAACTCCAGCCACTTTAATAATGGAAATGGATGGGAATTTATGTAAAAATGTATCACTAGCCACTTTAAACAATGCCACTTAATATAATGTTTACATACCCTACATTACTCATCTCATATGTATATACTGTACTCTATACCATCTACTGCATCTTGCCTATGCCGTTCTGTACCATCACTCATTCTTATATCTTTATGTACGTATTCTTTATCCCTTTACACTTGTGTGTATAAGGTAGTAGTTGTGGAATTGTTAGTTAGATTACTTGTTGGTTATTACTGCATTGGCGGAACTAGAAGCACAAGCATTTCGCTACACCTGCTTTAACATCTGCTAACCATGTGTATATGACAAATAAAATTTGATTTATTACTTCCACATCATCTGACATGAGATCCTCTCTCAACTTAACAGGAATATGACTCTGGACATACATGGCAACACCTCCGCCATTTGCATTTCTATCTTTCCTATATATTCTATAACCATGTATAGCTACTACTGAGTCATCAAATTAATGATCAAAGTGTGTTTCAGAGATTGACAGAATATGATTGTTTTCTGATGTTAATAAGTTGTCAATTTCATGAACCTGGTTTCTCAGGCTACATATGTTAATATGGGCAATTGTTTGTCCTTTTCTGGGTTACTTGTTTGTTTTTAGTGCTATTCTGAGAGGCTGATCCGAGGTAGACATGTCAGTGACATGTACATTTGAGTCAATAGTACTGAGTGGGCTGCCCACAGTGGGCTTCTTCCTAAGGCAGACAGTTTCAGTGCAAACAGTAGAATACAATTCTATGTGCATATGATTATTGCAGACAATAGCCTCGGAGCAATCAGGAAGAAAAATAAACGCACACCTATTTAGGCGAGGTGTTGGCTAGTGGAGTAGAAAACTTGGAAAATAAAAGAGAGCCGCACACTGTAGGAGCTCAGATGCAAAAATTTAATTACCAACGTTTCAACAGCCAAGCTGTCTTCATCAGGGTATATCCCCTGATGAATATATACCCTGAATATATACCCTGTATATACCCTGATGAAGACAGCTTGGCTGTCGAAACGTTGGTAATTACATTTTTGCATCTGAGCTCCTAGAGTGTGCGGCTCTATTTTATTTTCAAATACCCTCGGAGCTAACAGTTAAATGAACATAGATTAGGTTACTTACATTTACTGCACTTCTATTTCTCTGGGATATAATCTGATTTCCATGTCCTCTGTTGCTTATTTATTATGACAGAGAGGACTGGAGCGCTACCAAATCCAGACCGTCAGTCTCTTAAACTGTTTGTTATGTTGATGGAGATAATCCTGTAGCATCATTTGAACACAAAGCATGGCCTAGACAAGCATATTTTCCTCACAAAGATCAGTTACATTCAAGTCATTCAAACAATTCCCCTAAAAACAAACTATAACAAAACAGAGCACTGTTTTACAGGCAATCCTTCACCTCAGCAGCAAGGAACTGTCTGGAATGCCTAGGAATCATAGCATTCCAAAATCCAACATCAAAGGCAGATTCTGATAATACAGGACTGGCACAAAAACAAGAGTAATTCCACTGGGTTTCATTATCCAGATCGTGGGCTCATTTCAATTTTCTAAATTAGCAAAGGGAATTTGAAATAGGAGGCAGTAGCCTGATTCTCTCTGTGGATTCTTTCTGATGGTTAACTAGGCCATGTCTCGCCTGCATCTAGAACACAGGAGAAACACAGACAGATACAGGACAGGCAGAGATTCAGTAGCGGCACGACAATGAATGTGCCCATGAACATCTGTCCGTTCAGGCATGCTAACAACATTAGGCCCATTAAACACTTCCACGAGAGGCACTGAGACAGAGACACTGCAGAAAATACTTAATCATTTACCTTTCACAGGCTTGGGTAGGATACTGAGACAAAATCCTAATTATATATTTTTTAATGTACAGTATCAGTCAAAGGTTTGGGCACCTACTAATTTAAGAGTTTTTCTTTATTTTTACTATTTTCTACATTGTAGAATAATAGTGAAGACATCAACACTATGAAATAACACATGAAATCATGTAGTAACCAAAAAAGTGTTAACAAATCAAAATATATTTTATATTTGAGATTCTTCAAAGTAGCCACCCTTTGCCTTGATGACAGCTTTTCACACACTTGGCATTTAGTCAACCAGCTTCATGAGGTAGTCATCTGGAAAGCATTTCAATTAAGTAATAATGCCCTCGAAGCCGGGGGTTTGGAGGATATATTGGCACGGGTGTTGTTAGGCAAACCGTTCCAATATATCCTCCAAACACCGGCTTCGGGGGCATTATCACTTTTATACAACGGGTTACCAACATATTCAAATAATGATTGACATATTTTCATTTAAAATGTTATTTTGATGAACGTATTCATACTACTTCATCCTTCCGCAACATATAGTCCCGAAACAAATCTAGGGTTGCTACCCTAGCCGACTGATCGTACTATTGGTTCAATTGCCAGAGATGAGATCCAGTCGTTCAGTCTTTTTGTTCTGTATCTATGGACGCGACCCAGTCGTTCATTCTAAATGTTCCATTGCCATACTGGCTGGCAACGTTCTTTTCCCTTGCATGCTAGCTAGCCAACTACGCCTAGCTTACAGTCACGTCAAACAGAATATCAACAGTAGCTGCATTTGTTTATGCCGTTGTATAGTGACATTTATTTGGATACCTCCATAACAATGAACTAATAAGGCAAGATTTTACCTGGCATAGAAAATGTGTTCTCTTGTTAGGACACTGTTGTTCAGAGGAGCTAGCCAACAACACAGCTACCACAATAACGTCAAACTGAAGCTGGAAAGACTGCAAACTAGCTGCACTTCGTTTCGTTTTACCTTTTTTCAATTGACATTTTTATATATCGATAAAAATTATGCCAGCTAATTCATGATTTCGACTGGCTGAGCAATGCTGCCTCCATGCCTCGTCCTGACTCCCGACCCCTACACGTTCATTACTATGAGACAGTTGGAGATCGAATTTGAACATTGAAAATGTCGGAGAGATAGTAAGGTCTATGCAGATCTCCGTTGTTGAAAACTAAATGTTAGTCTAAAAGAAATGCCCTGCCTGGGCTGATGAGACAATGGATTGCGCAGTGAGATGGAACAGGATAAAAAAATGTAAATTTTTTGAATTTTAATGTCATAGATTTAGTCGGTGGTAACTTGTGACATCGGCTGGAATGAGCTTTTAACAAATCAGAATTCAGGATTAGACCCACCCGTTGTATAATTAACAGGTGTGCCTTGTTAAAAGTTCATTTGTGGAATTTCTTTCCTTCTTAATGCGTTTGAGCCAATCAGTTGTGTTGTGACATGGTAGGGGTGGTATACAGAAGATAGCCATATTTGGTCAAAGACCAAGTCCATATTATGGCAAGAACAACTCAAATAAGCAAAGAGAAACGACAGTCCATCTGTCACGACTTCCGCCGAAGTCGGCCCCTCTCCTTGTTCGGGCAGCGTCACCGGCTTTCTAGCTATCACCGCTCCATTTTTCTATGATCCATTTGTTTTGTCTTGTTCCATTCACACCTTGTTTGCATTCCCCAATCACACTATATAGTGGGGCAAAAAAAGTATTTAGTCAGCCACCAATTGTGCAAGTTCTCCCCCTCAAAAAGATGAGAGAGGCCTGTAATTTTCATCATAGGTACACTTCAACTATGACAGACAAAATGAGAGAAAAAAATCCAGAAAATCACATTGTAGGATTTTTAATTTATTTATTTGCAAATGATGGTGGAAAATAAGTATTTGGTCAATAACAAAAGTTTATCTCAATACTTTGTTATATACCCTTTGTTGGCAATGACAGAGGTCAAACGTTTTCTGTAAGTCTTCACAAGGTTTTCAAACATTGTTGCTGGTATTTTGGCCCATTCCTCCATGCAGATCTCCTCTAGAGCAGTGATGTTTTGGGGCTGTTGCTGGGCAACACGGACTTTCAACTCCCTCCAAAGATTTTCTATGGGGCTGAGATCTGGAGACTGGCTAGGCCTCTCCAGGACCTTGAAATGCTTCTTACGAAGCCACTCCTTCGTTGCCCGGGCGGTGTGTTTGGGATCATTGTCATGCTGAAAGACTTTTTTGCCCCACTGTATGTATTTATCCCCCTCATGCTTTATGTGAAATTATTTGTGTGTTACGTCTTGTACGCACTAGGCTAAGCGTTTGTTATTTTTCATGTGTTTTCACTAAGTTTATTTGTATTGTCGTAAATTTATGTTGTGTGACTATTCTGCGCGCTGTACACTTTGCCTTGTTGGCTGGAGGAGGTTTTTGACGCAGCTGCGACCGTCTGTATATCTCTCCTGCCGTAATAAAGTGTGTGCCTGTTCACAATTCTCTGCTTTCCTGCACCTGACTTCACCTCAAGTACGCACACGCCTGACACCATCATTACTTTAAGACATGGTCAGTCAATCTGGAAAATTTCAAGAACTTAGAACATTTCTTCCAAGTGCAGTCGCAAAAACCATCCAGCGCTATGATGAAACTGGCTGTCATGAGGACCGCCACATGAAAGGAAGACCCAGAATTACCTCTGCTGCAGAGGATAAGTTCATTAGAGTCAACTCCACCACAGCTTGCTGCCCAAATAAAAGGTTCACAGAGTTCAAGTAACAGACATCTCAACATTAACTGTTCAGAGGAGACTGCGTGAATCAGGTCTTCGTGGACGAATTGCTGCAAAGAAACAACTACTAAAGGACATCAATAATAATAAGAGACTTGCTTGGGCCAAGAAACACAAGCAATGGACATTAGACCGGTGGTAATCTATCCTTTGGTCTGATGAGTCCAAATTTGAGATTTTTGGTTCCAACCGCTGTGTCTTTGTGAGACGTGGAGTAGGTGAACGGATGATCTCTGCATGTGTGGTTCTCACCATGGAGCATGGAGGAGGAGGTGTGATGGTGCTTTGCTGGTGACACTGTCTTTGATTTATTTATAATTCAAGGCACACCTAACCGGCATTGCTACCAAAGCATTCTGCAGCGATACGCCATCCCATACGGTTTACGCTTAGTGGGACTATAATTTGTTTTTCAACAGGACAATGACCCAAAACACACCTCCCGGCTGTGTATGGGCTATTTGACAAAGAAGGAGAGTGATGGAAAACTGCATCAGATGACCTGGCCTCCACAATCACCCAACCTCATCCCAATTGAGATAGTTTGGGATGAATTGGACCCCAGAGTGAAGGAAAAGCAACCAACATGTGCTCAGCATATGTGGGAACTGGTTCAAGACTGTTGGAGAAGCAATCCTCATGCAGCTGGTTGAGAGAATGTCAAGAGTTTGCAAAGCTGTCATCAAGGCAAAGGGTGGCTACATTGAAGAATGTCAAATATAAAATATATTTAACACTACTACATGATTCCATATGTGTTATTTCATAGTTTCAAATCCTTGAGTAGGTGTGTCCAAACTTTTGATTGGTACTATATATTTTGCCTGGCAAAATACAGTAATGATAAATATAGGTTATTTCCTTGCGTAAATGGAAGAAATGTTGATCAACGTGAAGACATATGGGACTATAATACCCCTATAGAATACTACAATAGACTGTTCCAGAAACAGCCATTGTTGACCAATCCAACACCTTAACCTCACCTGACCCACAGTCAGTGGTGTAAAGTTACTAAGTAAAAATACTATGAAATAGTACTTAAGTATTGTAATGAAACAGTAGGGAGCAGGTCTCGAACCCTGGACCTTCTAGCCCGAGGTCCGGCGCGCTATCGACTGTCCCGCAAAAGCATGCTCGTGTGGCAGGGTCAATTTCCATGCTTATAAACCCAGAGTCGTTACGCTATTTGGGGGGGGTATCTGGGTCCGGTTGCATAAAAGACCTTAAGTACATTTTTTCCCTCATCTTTTCCCTTAAAGTTTCCTTAACTTTAAGTCAGTTGCATTAAACATTTTAAGGTGAATTCCCCCCTTAAATTAAGTGAAAAGGTTAAGGGTGCCCCTTAATTGCTTCATTCAGTGTGGATATCAATGTAAACAGCATTTGTGGAGGTGAAATTTGCTTTCATATGCTTTGGTTACAAATGGGAAACAACAACCAGCTAGCTAGCTACTTAGCTAAACAATCGAAGGTGCACAATCTATGACTACAAAGCTAGGTGGCTAGTTAGCTATTGCTACACAGTAAGTTAGCTTGACGTACTAGGAAGTAATATAAACAAGTTGAGAAAAAAGTAACTACAAGAAACATGGTTTATTATCTTCTGAAGCAATTTGGTTATCCTTTCTTGATTATCGAAGTTATATTTTACTATCTCAAAAATTGAAAGTGATCTCTTTGAGGAGACTTTTAGTCAGTGATTGAGTCTGTCTCCATGGTAACCAGATACTATTTCTGCCATACATGCCTTCAAACTACCATAAAACCCCTTAAGTATGCCCATACCTAAGGAAATATTTGAGTGGCTCTATGCAACACCCTTAAACAACTGCCTTGGGTAAGGGAAAATTATTCCTTAAGGTAAACCCTTAGGATGTTTTATGCAACCAGACCCTGTACTTTACCATTTATATTTTTGACTACTTTTACTCCACTACATTCCTAAAGAGAATATGTACTTTTTACTCCCATACAATTTCCCTGTCACCCAAAAGTATTTGTTACAATTCAAATGCTTAGCAGGACAGGAAAATTCTCCAATTCACGCACTTATCAAGATAATACATGGTCATCCCTACTGCCTCTGATCTGGTGGACTCACTAAACACAAATGCTTTGTTTGTAAATGTCTGAGTGTTGGAGTGTGCCCCTCGCTATCCGAAAAAAAAAAACATAAATTGTGCTATGTGGTTTGCTTAATATAAAGGAATTTGTAAGAATTTATATAATTAACTTTTACTTTTGATACTTAGATATATTTATATATATCTAAGTATCAAGGAGATGATTGTGGACTTCAGGAAACAGCAGAAGGAACACCCCCCCATCCACATCGATGGGACAGTAGTGGAGAGGGTAGCAAGTTTTAATTCCTCGGCATACACATCACAGACAAACTGAATTGGTCCACTCACACAGACAGCATCGTGAGGAAGGCGCAGCAGCGCCTCTTCAACCTCAGGAGGCTGAAGAAATTCGGCTTGTCACCAAAAGCACTCACAAACTTCTACAGATGCACAATCGAGAGCATCCTGGCGGGCTGTATCACCGCCTGGTATGGCAACTGCACCGCCCTCAACCGTAAGGCTCTCCAGAGGGTAGTGAGGTCTGCACAACGCATCACCGGGGGCAAACTACCTGCCCTCCAGGACACCTACACCACCCGATGCTACAGGAAGGCCATAAAGATCATCAAGGACATCAACCACCCGAGCCACTGCATGTTCACCCCGCTGTCATCCAGAAGGCGAGGTCAGTACAGGTGCATCAAAGCTGGGACCGAGAGACTGAAAAACAGCTTCTATCTCAAGGCCATCAGACTGGCTACTGCCAACACACTGTCAATGACACTGACTCTACTCCAGCCACTTTAATCATGGGAATTGATGGGAAATGATGTAAATATATCACTAGCCACTTTAAACAATGCTACCTTATATAATGTTACTTACCCTACATTATTCATCTCATATGCATACGTAGATACTGTACTCTATATCATCGACTGCATCCTTATGTAATACATGTATCACTAGCCACTTTAACTATGCCACTTGGTTTACATACTCATCTCATATGTATATACTGTACTCGATATCATCTACTGTATCTTGCCTATGCTGCTCTGTACCATCACTCATTCATATATCCTTATGTACATATTCTTTATCCCCTTACACTGTGTATAAGACAGTAGTTTTTTTGGGGGAATTGTTAGTTAGATTACTTGTTCGTTATTACTGCATTGTCGGAACTAGAAGCACAAGCATTTCACTACACTCGCATTAACATCTGCTAACCATGTGTATGTGACAAATAAAATTTGATTTGATTTGATTTGATTTATATTTAAAACTAGACACTGACTTTTACTCAAGTAATATTTTACTGCATGACTTTCCCTTTTACTTCAGTCTTTTTCTATTGAGGTATCTTTACTTTTACTAAAGTATGGCAATTGGGTACTTTTTACACCATTGCCCACGGTATCAACACCCTCACCTGCACAAAAAAAACATGGCAGTTCAGCATCTCAATCTGAGGAACTTGTCACATCTCGTAAGATATACGTAAGCATCGTTTCCAAGTTGTATTATAATAACCAATGATTTATTTATACCACCACAGTAGACAGACATAACATCAGCGTAAATAGTTGGCAATAAAACTAGCCTAGCATGCTAACCCCGGTCAGGCAGGGGATGGTTCTCCCAGAGTGGGACGGTTCACCCAGAGTCACCCAGAGTCTTGTACAGTACTGGCTGCTTCTCCTCTTTCATTCCCCCCTAAACTTAGTAGGACCGCAGGCTTCCAGGAATCCCTGTCGCCCAGATATCAGTCTGCCTGCAGGGCCACTGGGCGATAGTCCAAGCCTGGAGTCAACATAAAGTTAACATAATGTTAACTTTCACTGCTATGCGGATGACACATAGCTGTACATTTCAATGAAACATGGTGAAGCCCCAAAATTGCCCTCGCTAGAAGCATGTGTTTCAGACATAAGGAAGTAGATGGATGCAAATTTTCTACTTTTAAACTCGGACAAAACAGAGATGCTTGTTCTAGGTCCCAAGAAACAAAGAGATCTTCTGTTGAATCTGACAATCAATCTTAATGGTTGTACAGTCGTCTCAAATAAAACTGTGAAGGACCTCGGCGTTACTCTGGACCCTGATCTCTCTTCTGAAGAACATATCAAGACTGTTTCAAGGACAGCTTTTTTCCATCTACGTAACATTGCAAAAATCAGAAACTTTCTGGCCAAAAATGATGCAGAAAAATTAATCCATGCTTTTGTCACTTCTAGGTTAGACTACTGTAATGCTCTACTTTCCGGCTACCCGGATAAAGCACTAAATAAACTTCAGTTAGTGCTAAATACGGCTGCTAAAATCCTGACTAGAACCCAAAAATGTGATCATATTACTCCAGTGCTAGCCTCCCTACACTGGCTTCATGTCAAGGCAAGGGCTGATTTCAAGGTTTTACTGCTAACCTACAAAGCATACATGGGCTTGCTCCTACCTATCTCTCTGATTTGGTCCTGCCGTACATACCTACACGTACGCTACGGTCACAAGACGCAGGCCTCCTAATTGTCCCTAGAATTTCTAAGCAAACAGCTGGAGGCAGGGCTTTCTCCTATAGAGCTCCATTTTTATGGAATGGTCTGCCTAGGAATGTCAGAGACGCAAACTCAGTCTCAACCTTTAAGTCTTTACTGAAGACTCATCTCTTCAGTGGGTCATATGATTGAGTGTAGTCTGGCCCAGAAGTGTGAAGGTGAACGGAAAGGCTCTGGAGCAACGAACCGCCCTTGCTGTCTCTGCCTGGCCGGTTCCCCTCATTCCACTGGGATTCTCTGCCTCTAACCCTATTACAGGGGCTGAGTCACTGGCTTACTAGAGCTCTTTCATACCATCCCTAGGTGGGGTGCATCACTTGAGTGGGTTGAGTCACTGATGTGATCTTCCTGTCTGGGTTGGCGCCCCCCCTTGGGTTGTGCCGTGGCGGAGATCTTTGTGGGCTATACTCGGCCTTGTCTTAGGATGGTAAGTTGGTGGTTGAAGATATCCCTCTAGTGGTGTGGGGGCTGTGCTTTGGCAAAGTGGGTGGGGTTATATCCTTCCTGTTTGGCCCTGTCCGGGGGTGTCCTCGGATGGGGCCACAGTGTCTCCTGACCCCTCCTGCCTCAGCCTCC
Organism: Oncorhynchus tshawytscha; assembly: GCF_018296145.1. NCBI lineage: Eukaryota > Metazoa > Chordata > Actinopteri > Salmoniformes > Salmonidae > Oncorhynchus > Oncorhynchus tshawytscha. The sequence goes on from NC_056446.1 coordinate 26,836,508, forward strand.
AGTATTTATGCTGCAGTAGTTTATGTGTCGGGGGGCTAGGGTCAATTTGTTATATCTGGAGTACTTCTCCTGTCCTATCCGGTGTCCTGTGTGAATTTAAGTATGCTCTCTCTAATTCTCTCTTTCTTTCTTTCGCTCTCTCGGGGGACCTGAGCCCTAGGACCATGCCTCAGGACTACCTGACATGATGACTCATTGCTGTCCCCAGTCCACCTGGCCGTGCTGCTGCTCCAGTTTCAACTGTTCTGCCTGTGATTATTATTATTTGACCATGCTGGTCATTTATGAACATTTGAACATCTTGGCCATGTTCTGTTATAATCTCCACTCGGCACAGCCAGAAGAGAGAGTTTCTTCCTAGGTTTTGGCCTTTCTAGGGAGTTTTTCCTAGCCACCGTGCTTCTACACCTACATTGCTTGCTGTTTGGGGTTTTAGGCTGGGTTTCTGTAAAGCACTTTGAGATATCAGCTGATGTACGAAGGGCTATATAAATACATTTGATTTGATTTGGAGTTGACCATCTGTTAATACTGTATCTCCCCTGGCTAGACTGGAGTTATAGGCACAAGTAAAGTGTTCCAGAAGACGGAAACATTATGACCCATATTTCAAATAAAAACCACAGTGAAACCGAGCTAGGATGTTTATTTCGAATACAATATGGGTAATATTTTTTGAATTTTCTCCTAAGCAGGAATTATATGGCCAGTTACACAGTAAAGTGATCCTCAGTATGACATGATTAAGACCCATTTGTTGAATGGGTAAACAGTTGGATGTGTTTAAAAACAACTTAGCCTATGTCTATCAGTACAGTGCATTCGGAAACTATTCAGACCCCTTGAGTTTTTGCCACATTTTGTTATTATGTTACAGCCTTAATCTAAATCAGATTAAATGATTAAATCATTTTCTCCCCTCATCAATCTACACAATACCCCATAATGACAAAGCAAAAACATGTTTTTAGAAATGTTTGCAAATTTAGTAAAAAATAAAAACAAGAAATATCACATTTGCATTAGTATTCAGACCCTTTAATCAGTACCTTTGACAGCAATTACAGCCTCGAGTCTTCTTGGGTATGACGCTACAAGCTTGGCACACCTGTATTTGGGGAGTTTCTCCCATTCTTCTCTGCAGATCCTCTCAAGCTCTGTCAGGTTGGATGGGGAGCGTCGCTGCACAGCTATTTCCAGAGATGTTTGATCAGGTTCAAGTCCAGGCTCTGGCTGGGCCACTCAAGGATATTCAGAGACTCGTCCCGAAGCCACTCCTGCATTGTATTGACTGTATGTTTAGGGTCGTTGTCCAGTTTAAAAGTGAACCTTCGCCCCAGTTTGAGGTCCTGAGCGCTCTGGAGCAGGTTTTCAACAAGGATCTCTGTACTTTGCTCCATTTATCTTTCCCTTGATCCTGACTATACTCTCAGTCCCTGCCACTGAAAAACATCCCCACAACATGATGCTGCCACCACCATGCCTCACCGTAGGGATGGTGCCAGGTTTTCTGCAGACGTGACGCTTGGCATTCAGGCCAAAGAGTTCAATCTTGGTTTCATCAGACCAGAGAATCTTGTTTCTCATGGTCTGAGAGTCTTTGGGTGCCTTTTTTACAAACTCCAAGCAGGCTGTCATGTGCCTTTTACTGAGGAGTGGCTTCCGTCTGGCCACTCTACCATAAAGGTGTGATTGGTGGAGTGCTGCAGAGAAGGTTGTCCTTCCGGAAGGTTCTCCCATCTCCACAGAGAAACTCTGGAGTTCTGTCAGAGTGACCATCGGGTTCTTGGTCACCTCCATGACTAAAGCCCTTCTCCCCCGATTGCTCAGTTTGGGCGGGTGGCCAGCTCTAGGAAGAATCTTGCTGGTTCCAATCTTCTTCCATTTAAGAATGATGGAGGCCACTGTGTTGTTGGGGACCTTCAAGGCTGCAGAGATTTTTTGGCACCCTTCCCCAGATCTGTGCCTCAACACAATGCTGTCTCGGGGCTCTACGGACAATTCCTTTGACCTCATGACTTGGTTTTTGCTCTGACATGCATTGTCAACTGTGGGACCTTATATAGACAGGTGGGTTCCTTTCCAAATCATGTTCAATCAATTGAATTTACCACAGGTGGATTACAATCAAGTTGTAGAAACATCAAGGATGATCAATGGAAACAAGATGCATCTGAGCTCAATTTCGAGTCTCATAGCAAAGGGTCTGAATACTCATGTAAAAAAAGGTGGTTTTTATTTTTAATATATTTGCAAACATTTCTAAAAAACGTTTTTTTTTAGCTTTTTTCGCTGTAGATTGATGAGGATTTTTATTTATTTAATCCATTTCAGAATAAAGCTGTAACGTAACAACATTTGGAAAAAGTCAGGGGGTCTGAATACTTTCTGAATGCACTGTATATTTCAGCACCATGGAGATTAAAGCCCATTCTAACTGAAATAGTCTACATGCTATTCCAAGTCTGTTTGAGTTGGGGCAATTCCAAAGTAGCTTTGAGCTGGCCCATTTCTCTTCCTGCAACAGAGACCCAGACCCTTAACTACTGTATCAGTCTGTGAGTAACTGAATACAAAATGTAGTGAGGCCACCCTATCTTGGTTGAGTCAGAATGGAGTTGAATGAAAATAAAAACAGGATCCTTCCTTTCCTGTTCCTGCAGAACAGTCCTAGACACTCTTAGATAGCAGGCAGGCAATGGGTAAATAGACAGTGTAAAAAGCATGACAAACTGGCCCTTAATCCCATGTTCTCTGCTTGGGTTGGGTGTGAAAATACCAAGGGAAGACCCATGTGTGTCCAAAATGGCACCCTATATGCCCATATAGTTCACTATACTTTTGGCCTTTAGGGCTCTGGCTAAATGTAGTGCACTATATAGAGTATAGGGTGCCATTTCAGATTTTGCCCCCAGACCCTCCTGAGTAGTATGAGATGTCTTTCTGGACAGGCTGTCCAGGCCAGCTAGGCTATTTATACTCCGTTTACTGTATCTGTGTCTACACGTGACACACACACACACACACATACGCCAGCACACACACATGGCCCCTCGTCCACCAGGGCCCAGAGATGTAAGGAGATATCACACATACGCGATCTGTCTGCAGCACGCTCTTATAGACATGTTGAGAAATATCTGTTCTTGCTTCGTCGTTCATATATCAGTAGAATCTATGGCACTGGAATTGGTGTTTCACCTAATGAGACAGCTCAGATGTAGCCCTGCATCTTTAATGTTGTGGTATAAGCAACATGTTTCAGTCCTGCTGCTATACATTAGTGCAACAGATGTAGGATCTTAATTTAATCATCCTGTTGCCGGAAAATGTTCCTACAGTGCAGTAAATGTAAAACATGTAGTGTATTTGAGGTTTGTATCAACACCTACTAAAATGTCCATTAATTATAATCCACATAATAATTCATATTTCCTGCTTCTGCAGGATTATTTTCCTACTGTATCAAACTGGCTCAAATTAAGATCCTATATCTGTAATTAGCGCAATCTCTGCTGCTCTTATCCTACTCCATAGCACTTTGGTCTCAATAGTCCTAATCTCTGCAGTTGCTCTTAGTAAGTGGTTTTAGCTACTTTGATTAAGTTAGCTACACTACGGTACTGTAGGGGGGTTTAGTAGAACCTAAACAGAACATTATTTGGTCAGATGATTGTTTACGTAGTCTGTCCATAAGAGATTACGTAGACTGGCCATGAGAGATTACGTAGTCTGGCCATGATTGTTTACGTGGTCTGTCCATAAGAGATTACGTAGTCTGGTCATGATTGTTTACGTGGTTTGGCCATGAGAGATTACAGTCTGTCCATAAGAGATTACGTAGTCTGGCCATGATTGTTTACGTGGTCTGGCCATGAGAGATTACAGTCTGTCCATAAGATATTACGTAGTCTGACCATAAAATATTACGTAGTCTGGCCATGAGAGATTACAGTCTGTCTATAAGAGATTATGTAGTCTGGCCATGAGAGATTAGTCTGTCCATAAGAGATTACGTAGTCTGGCCATGATTGTTTACGTGGTCTGGTCATGAGAGATTACAGTCTGTCCATAAGAGAATATGTAGTCTGACCATAAGAGACTACGTAGTCTGACCATAAAATATTACGTAGTCTGGCCATGAGAGATCACAGTCTGACCATAAGAGATTATGTAGTCTGGCCATGAGAGATTAGTCTGTCCATAAGAGATTACGTAGTCTATCCATAAGAGATTATGTAGTCTGGCCATGAGAGATCCATATAGTATTGAAAATAATTATACACAAAACTTTTAAAAAGTGTGGGGAATAAGTGAAGGTGTTGAGAGGAAGGATGGATCTCTCACAGAAGGATCTGTGAGCTACATTTAACCATACTGCATGCACTATGGTTCCCACACTAATCACTATGCTGTTCCATCTCCCAGTCTGAAACACAATTCCAACTCCTGCTAGAGACTACTCCCCTTCATCTTTCCATCTTTCATTAAGGCCAGATGCCTATGTATGTATTTATGTGTGTGTGTGTGAGGGTTGCTTCAAATCGAAATCAAAAAATCAATGTGGCTCCTGATGGATATACTGTAACATGGCCTGCTGCCCACTACTGCAATACTGCCTGCCTGCCAGACCTGTCACCCTGCCTGGTCCTACTACCACACACGTCCACAACAGTACGGTTCTTCGTCTGTCCCCATAGGAGAACCCTTTTTGGTTCCATGTAGAACCCTCTGTGGACATTGTTCTACATATAACTCAAAGAGTTCTACCTGGAACCTAAAAGGGTTCAAAAGGTTTTCCAATGGAGACAGCTGAAGAACCCTTCTAGGTTCTAGATAACACCGTTTTTATCTAAGTGTTGGCCTACTGCATGGCTAGGAAAAACTTTAAGCTGAGAGTTTCAAATCTTTCAAATAACTGCTGTTTGGGGATTGACCATCCAAGTGCCTACATCATCACGTTTCACTGGAGAGGTTCAAGACAACCGGAACAGCCCCATATAGAGGTGACATGACGCCTGTGGAACCCACAGAACCCCGGTGCTTACGCAGCTCGTAACTCTGTCACCAGAGAAAGAGAGTGACACCCACAATTCTCTCTGCGGTCATTCTCAGAACCTATAGGGTCAAATGCCATCAGAGGAGAGTAGAGAGGACCCATAGGCAAGAGATTTCATGTAAGAGAGGAACGAGTGAGTCAGAGATGGGCATCAGGGAGTGGTCTGACACTGCCCCATAATGACATCTAGGCTAATTCAGGATACAATACTATCTTAAGCAGAACCCATTGCTCCGCGAGGTCACCACGTGCCTGTGTGTGTGTAGCATAAGGAAGTGGTGAAAGTGAAGTTAAAAATAAGACCAGAGATACTGCTGGGACTGGGAGACACAGTACTGTGTGCATGGATGTTTTAAGGTTGTGTTAGTATACCAGTAGATGTGAAGATATTGATCATGAGAATCCGTCTGTTTGTGTTTCTTTGTCTTTGTATTCTGTTCCTCTGTATCTGTTGTCTGAAGTTATTGGGAATGAGAGTCCATTTGTTGTTATTGTTTGTGTTGTGTTTTATTTCTTTATGGCTGTTGTTATGGTATACAAAATACAACGACAGTAAACAGACACAGCATGAATAGCATTAGGATTTCAATTACCAAAACCATTTACATGTGACGTGACGTGATCACCTTTGGGCCAGCCATCAAATTCTGTGAGTTGGAACTTCACTTTGCAGTGTGGCACGTGATGGATTTTAGTATACTCAGCTCAAATCAATAATGCACTAATTCAGTGAAGGTATTTATCTCTTTGGCCTAATGAAGCACATGTTAACTAATCTCCTTCCAGAGTGGGTTTGACACAAAAGGTTCATTCTTCAACATGGTTGGCATTAACAGCTGAGCTGAAAAGAGGGAGGGGGGTCAGAAAGAATGCAGATTTAGCATTCATGTTACGGTAATAGGGTCAACTTCCCTACACACATCAACACAGCAGCACAGCAGGCCTTAATATAGAGTACTGCAGGAGACTAGGCCTGAGCACAGCCATATCTATATCTCTTTCTCCCTCTCTCTCTCGGTCTGTCTATCTCCCTTTCAATGATCTCCAAAAAAACTCAGCTCAGAGAAGGGACAGGGTCAGTAACCTATGTCTTTATTACTACCAGTAGCCTACCACTCTCGCTTTCTGGACTACAATATACCAAACAGCAATCAATCACTCGACATAAAGACAAAGTGTTGAGCTTTAAATGTATTACCACCAATGTTCCCGGGACTGCTGTGCAGAAGAAATATCAGCCCGCCAGAGAAGCACGAGATTGAACTTCTCTCAACTTCCCTGTTTTCCCATTTCGTTAACACTATCAACGTTTCCCTTTACTGTGGGAATTCCCAATGTTAGCCACTTTCAACACAACATACCGAAACAAAACTAACTATGCAAGAAGTATTAGTGTGCAAAACTAACTAACTGTTTTGAGATCAAGGTGAGAGCTGCATGTAGCCACCTATGCACATGTGTTCATATTCTTTGCTAGTTAGTGAGTTAATAGCCCAGTTATAGCTCATGTCTAGTCAGCAATGTGAGAGTGGTTGCTTCCTACAAGAGCACAAAATGTGTACATTTCTAGCCATCTTTGAAAAGCAAGTCAGGTAAAGAGCATTTTTTCTGTCTTAAAGGGCCAGTGTTGTATTTTGAGACTGGCTTGAATAAGCTAAGATAACTTTATAAGTTGTTTCTTGCATCAAACAACACATTTTAAGTCACCTCCTTGTCTGACTAGGTTAATGCCAAGACCTGCATATTTTTTCCACAAGTCTCACAGAATGTAGGCCTACATTGAACACCACACATGGGCTGCTACTGTAGGTTGAATGATAGAACAGCTATTTCCATGTTAAAATGTTATGGGATGCATTTTCTCCATTGTTTTTGATGGTAGGCCACTCTGGTAGACCTACATTATGATCAAATAGCCACAGTAGACTACTTGGCCAGAACTGTAACTTAAAGCAGGTACAGCCTCGGTGTTCACAGTAAATGCGCACAAAAGTTGCACAGAATCTTCACAACGTTCAAGTTTGCGCTCAGCAGACTTGACATTTACTCAGTGCCGAAAATGTTTTGAAAGAACATTGATCACCACCAAACATTAAAGGTGTATTAAACTTCACTTGTAGTAGAGTCCCAGCCATGTCTTCAAAGAAGACATAAACTGGCGCACATACACCCACACTAAGGTGACCAGCAATGAATTACGACTTCACAGTTCTTAATCTTAGTTTATCAAGTCATTTTTGAATCACCCAGGTTTGGTAGCCAATGCTGTTGGATGGACTATCTGGCCATCAGAATGGTTGTTCATGCAGTGTTTACAATGTATCACTGTTCAAATGTTCTCATAAAACATCTGCGGCAATAAATTTAGTTGTGTACAGGGATAGACAATGTTCACATGCAAATCTGATTGGACACAGTGTTTTGATTATTGAAATATCAGCCTCAATTTAACTTCAAAGTTGCTTTCTTTCTGCAGGTTAATTCATTGGGGGCATTTCCGGGGACAACTCTAGCCAGGGACAGGTCACCAAATTCGGAGACTGTCCCCGAAATCGGGGACGTCTGGTTACCTCAACACACATGGCATTAGGGCTGTCCCCGACAAAAAAAAATGTTTAGTTGCCCGACAGTCATCTGTTCTTTCGAGCAATCGAATGGTAGAAATGTTAAAACATGTATTTTTCCATATAGACACATATTATGTGTTTTAATCAAATCAACTATATGCACTGAGCTTGTCTGATGCTTTAAGCGCTCTGTTTGATGAAATCATTAAGATACACAAATGACTAGAGGGAGTCCGACCGCAATTGATTTGGTTGTGCCGGGCCGGGCTCAGACTTGCTGCTCTGTGTAAAAAAGAAAATGACAGCGAGTGACTGTTTAACCTGCACCTGTTGTCTCTCTCTCATCCCTTCTGCAGCGACCACCACAGAACATCAGTGTTTATCGCGCTGTCCGTGTTGCTGAAGCTGCAACATAATTACAGCCATTTCTGATAAAGGTTTTGTTACCAAAATCCCTAATTTGTTAAGGAAAAACATTCCCTATTCCCTCAACATTTACTCTCTTTACATGACACATGCATCACATGCACGTGACCAATAGGACTTATGGCATATCATAACCATAAATTGGTTATAATAAACTCCGAACACTGTAACACGTGACAGCAAAATGGATGCCGAGGATGTGACAAATAAACCCGAAGCGGGAGAATGTTCACTGCTTTCTCAGGAGGTAAAGGGGAAGTCAGATGTTTGGAATACATTTGACTAGTTGTGGGAAATAGTCTAATGGAGATCAAGGGGAAAGAAGTTAAGGAGCAAGAGCTGCGTGTATCTTATGTGTGACAAACAGGTGCTGTTAGATTACAATATCATCTTTCTGACCATTTGGAACAATGTAAACAACACTAAATACATTAGAAGCATACCAGAGAGTTTGTTGTAATGTTTTGTTTTTTAAAAATTGTAAAGCCTTTATTACAGCAAAAAACAAAAACAGTGCCAAAATGGAATGGTTTATTTATTGTTCATGCTAATTATTCAAGGGTCAATTTGTTATTTATTTTAAAACTAAAATGCTTCATTGCATTTCATGGACGAATGAATGATTGATGGATTGATACAGCAGTCTATATATGTATTGAAATATAGGCCTAAGTAAGTTACGGTATTAAGACTAAACAGGATGAACTTTTTGTTATAAAATAGACATACAGCTTGGTATTGCGGGATGGTATTTATACAAGGCTGCTATAGGCTACGAAGCCTACGAATGTTAATGACATTATTTATTATTAAAATGATGATCATAATAATAATAAGGAGATCATGAAAAAGAAGGGATATTATTATAAATATTATTTTGCTGACAATTTGGAACAGTGTAAACAACATGAAATAAATGATAAGTAATACCAGAGAAAAAAATAAAGTTTTTATTATATCATAGCAAAGATTAAAGACTGTTAAAGACTTGTTTTTCCAAAATGTTGTGTTGGACACACCTACTCAATCAAGGTTTTTTTTATATATATATTTTTATTTTTTACTATTTTCTACATTGCAGAATAATAGTGAAGACATCAAAACTATGAAATAACTCAAATGGAATCATGTAGTAACCGAAAAAGTGTTAAACAAATCAAAATATATTTTACATTTTAGATTCTTCAAAGTAGCCACCCTTTGCCTTGATGACAGCTTAGCACACTCTTGACGTTCTCTCAACCAGCTTCATGAGGTAGTCACCTGGAATGCATTTAAATTAACAAGTGTGCCTTGTTAAAAGTTAATTTGTGGAATTTCTTTCCTTCTTAATGCATTTGAGCCCATCAGCTGTGTTGTGACAAGGTAGGTGTGGTACACAGAAGATATCCCTACATGGTAAAAGACCAAGTCCATATTATGGCAAGAACAGCTCAAATAAGCAAAGAGAAATGACAGTCCATCATTACTTTAAGACATGAAGGTCAGTCAATCTGGAAAATGTCAAGAACTTTGAACGTTTCTTCAAGTGCAGTCACAAAAACCATCAAGTGCTATGATGAAACTGGCTCTCATGAGGACCGCCACAGGAAAGGAAGACCCAGAGTTACCTCTGCTGAAGAGGATAAGTTGTTTAGAGTTAACTGCACCTCAGATTGCAGCACAAATAAACACCTCAGGGTTCAAGTAACAGACATCTCAACATCAACTGTTCAGAGGAGACTGCGTGAATCAGGCCTTCATGGTCGATTTGCTGCAAAGAAATCACTACTAAAGGACACCAATAATAAGAAGAGAATTGCTTGGGCCAAGAAACACGAGCAATGGACAATAGACAGGTGGAAATCTGTCCTTTGGCCTGATGAGTCCAAATTTGAGATTTTTTGTTCCAACAGCCTTGTCTTTGTGCAAAGCAGAGTAGGTGAATGGATGATCTCTGCATGTGTGGTTCCCACCATGAAGCATGGAGGAGGAGGTGTGATGGTGTGGGGGTGCTCTGTCAGTGATTTATTTAGAATTCAAGGAACACTTAACCAGCATGGCTACCACAGCATTCTGCAATGCTATGCCATCCCATCTGGTTTGCGCTTAGTGAGACTATAATTTGTTTTTCAACAGGACAAGGATGACCCAACACACCTCTAGGCTGTGTAATGGCTATTTGACCAAGAAGTAGTGACGGAGTGCTGCATCAGATGACCTGGCCTCCATAATCACCGGACCTCAACCCAATTGAGATGGTTTAAAATATAAAATATATTTAGATTTGTTAAACACTTTTTGGTTACTACACGATACCATTGTGTTATTTCATAGTTTTGATGTCTTCACTATTATTCTACAAGGTAGAAAATAGTAAAAATGAAGAAAAACCCTTGAATGAGTAGGTATGTCCAAACTTTTGACTGGTACTGTATACGGATAATTTATAAAGCCAGGCATATTTAACAGTTAGGCTAATGATTATAGACCTAATTAAGTTAATTAATTTTCTTAGACAATTAATAATTAAGGCAAGGGCTGTTTTCTTGTGTCCGAACTCTGCTGCTAACTCTGGTTAACTTTGCTCAAAATAATTTTTTACTTTTTTTATTTACCCCTTTTTCTCCCCAATTTCGTGGTATCCAATCGCTGCAAATCCCGTACGGACTCGGGAGAGTCGAAGGTCGAGAGCTGTGCGTCCTCCAAAACACAACCTAGCCAAGCCGCACTGCTTCATGAAACAATGCCCGCTTAACCCGGAAGCCAGCCGCACCAATGTGTCGGAGGAAACACCGTACACCTGGCGACCGTATCAGCGTGCCTTAGACCACCGCGCCACTTGGGAGGCCAACTTTGCTATTATGCACATCACAACATGGTCTAAGAAAAAGCACCAATTCAACAGAGCACTGATGTTTCAGAACTGCAGACAGCGACCACCATTAAAAGCGGGAGAAAGCGCATTTGTTATAAAATAATATTATTTTGATTAGTGTTGCACCGTTGTCCTTAACCATATACAGTGGGGCAAGTATTTAGTCAGCCACCAATTGTGCAAGTTCTCCAACTTAAAAAGATGAGAGAGGCCTGTAATTTTCATCATAGGTACACTTCAACTATGACAGACAAAATGAGAAAAATAAATCCAGAAAATCACATTGTAGGATTTTTAATGAATTTATTTGCAAATTATGGTGGAAAATAAGTATTTGGTCACCTACAAACAAGCAAGATTTCTGGCTCTCACATACCTGTAACTTCTTCTTTAAGAGGCTCCTCTGTCCTCCACTCGTTACCTGTATTAATGGCACCTGTTTGAACTTGTTATCGGTATAAAAGACACCTGTCCACAACCTCAAACAGTCACACTACAAACTCCACTATGGCCAAGACCAAAGAGCTGTCAAAGGACCTCAGAAACACAATTGTAGACCTGCACCAGGCTGGGAAGACTGAATCTGCAATAGGTAAGCAGCTTGGTTCGACTCAGACAGGCGCGAATAGGACAGGTGTCTCGTACACCATGATTATTATTATTATTTTTGCTACTGCTCAAGTAAAGAAATCTCGATCGACCAACAGCCTAACGACCAAACAATCGACCAGTTGACCAAATGTGGTCAGCGCTACACGCCATACACACGTTATAAACATGTAATAAACGTGTAATCACCAAGACGGAATGTTCACATTTACTTTCTCTTTCCTGTCTGTCTGACCTGGATGTCTGAGAGACGACCCCCAGGCAGAGAATGACCCACCTAGTGAAAAACAAAACAATAATTTCCCAACCAGATGCTCTTTTGTCACACACTCTTTACCTGTGTAATGAACGACACACGTCTGGCCCTTCTTTGGGAAAGTCCTTGCTGTTGAAAAGAAAACAAACTATATTTAGTCAAATGTATTGTGTGTGTGTGTGTGTGTGTGGGGGGCATACACTGTAATAATAGGATGTGCCCTTATCATGACTGACATGCGCTCTTTATGAAATGTTGTTACATCAAATCATTGGAAGTAACAATATCGTATTCCTTTTACTATCAACATACACACTGCGTAATATCGAAATAATACTTCAAGTCAGTGTTAATACAGATGAAAGCAGCAATCCCAATAGAAGGAGCTTGGCCATAGAAGAAGGCTGGCATTAATGCCGAGAGTTCTAGAACGATATGTGAGAGGGTCATGGATCCAGCCTTTGTCAAATTAACCCTAACTATTTTTCTTACCTTAACCTACTTCTCCTAACCAGCTATGTTAATTATCCTAACCTGCTGCGTAAATTATTCTAACCTGCTACGAAAAGTAAAATCTGACGTTAATTTGACAAAAGCTGGATCACTCCATGCCGTGACCGTGTGAGACCGAGGAACATGTATGGGGCTTGAAAAATAAATGTAGCCCACGTTGTGGAGTATGTAATAAACCTGCAGCTAAATCATTTGCACTGGCTGTAAATCCGTTAAACGTTCCCACGGCATCATGATAATAATAACATCTCCCACAATTTCGTAATGGCTAGCTAAATAAATAAACACACGCAGCAGATAACGATCCAGAATCAAACGTAGAAAAACTTACCATCTCCTGGGGATATTATTTCGATTTCCACACCCATTATAATAAAAAGCGATGGTGGTTGCTAAAGCATAAAATAAAGCAGGTTTGGTGTCTAGTCTATGTCGGTGGTTAAAAGGTGCATGCAAGCTCCAGCAATGCCGACCACTGATCGAGTACTCTATCAAGTCTGAGAAATGCAGGATTGTGGCCGTGGTCGAGAGGATCAACCGTTATGTATCATGGGTAAATTGTGACTGACTTAACTGCTCTACAAATAATAATGAGTAGTTATTTATGACGCAAGGTGATTTGTAGATCAGTCGGTAGACAGTCGCTTGCACAGTCGGCTACAATGTCGAACAAGCCCTGTACTACAAAAATGTGAAAAAACCTTAGCATGAGTTACCCAACCTCGAGACAAATCTCAACCTCTGTCTCGGTTTAGGGAGACCCAAAATGTACATCGCCTAAGCAGGGGACAGAGTTGCGACTTGAGCTCTGACCTGGCAATGACCGTGGACAAGAAGGCCCCCAAGTGGTCAACACATGAAATACACCAGACTTCCCATAAACTTCAAGACCCATAATGCTTTTCTATTGTCTCGTCTTTCAATTCCAGTTCATGAAAGCAACTTTCACCCCTGGAAAAGTGAAATAAACTTGGGAAATGTGATCAAGGTTTATGGTTTGACAAGAGAATCGAGGCACGTTTGTGCATATCATTTCGTGACTAAAGAACGTATTCGCCATATAGCTACATCACTGATGGATTTAGCTAGCTAGCTAACGTTAGCTACATGTGTTATAAACTGGCCAGACCCCAAAAATGACAGCTACTGTAGATAGCTATCCAGTAACTGTCAGGTAAATGATTTTCTAATATTATTGAGTAGCTAGCTTTATAACCTAAATTGCAGTTGATAATAGCAAATCTTTGCTGTAATAGCTTTTGACTTGACCTTCTAGGTTTAATTTCATTTGATGTGAATGTGATACTAATTCTAGCTAGCACAAATTAATAACCTACCTCAAGACCTAGCCTTTGATCATGACTCTGTTCAATACGTTACACATAAGTCATTGGACGAAAGACGTCTTGGAAGGGAGAGTTTTGGACACACCTGCTCGGTCACACGCATCGCTTGCGGTTTTTTGTGCATAAGGACCTTATGTTATATATCGGCGAGAAATACTTTTCTGAAAACAAAAGGTTAAAATGATAGGCACCATTATAGGGTTAGGGTTCCCACGTGACCAATTCGCTTTGTGCATCTCCGAACACCGTTAAAACAGTGTACTGCACAGGGGTTTGGTGGCACCTTCATTTGGGAGAACAGGCTCGTGCCAATGACTCCAGCGAAATTGGTGGAATGGTAACTAATACATTAAACACATCGTTTCCAGATGTTTGATGCCATTCCATTTGCTCCGTTCCAGACATTATTATGAGACGTTGTCTCCTCAGCAGCCCCATGTGATGTACTTTAAATGTGTATTTTGCGTTTGTGAAATTGTTTTGATATATGAAAGTAGAGGGATTTATGTTTCTGGAACCGTTCCGCAATTGAGAATCAATTCACGTTTAGATGGGAGTATTTGGCTGTTTTGGCTTTCAGAGTCAATTCGCCCTTAAAAAGAAGATGTAAGGTCCTTAGACTAAGTAGTAACGTTGGGCTCCTTTTGTCCAATATTGAGCTACCTGAAGACCTAATGTTAAACAAGGATTGCCTCGTACCCAAATCCAGACTAAGGTCAAATTTGCCAGCCAAAAGCGATTAGCTCTACTTCTAGTTTAGTTAGCTAGCCAGCTAATAATACAGTTTGACATCACAACAACACAGATACCAGTTCCTCTCAGTGGTGGAAAAAGTACCCAATTGTCATACTTGAGTAAAAGTATAGATACTGTAATGAAACAGCAGGGAGCAGGTCTCGAACCCTTGACCTTCGAGTCTGAGGTCCGGCGCGCTATCTCCAGTAAAAGTCAAAGTCCGCGAGTAAAATACTACTTGAGTAAAAGTCTAAAAGTATTTGGTTTTAAATATACTAAAGTATCAAAAGTTAAGGTAATTGTTAAAATGTAGTTAATTATCAAAAGTCATGAATAATTTCAAATTCCTTATATTAAGCAAAGCAGACGGCACCATTTTCTTGTTTTAAAATGTTCGGATTGCCAGGGGCACACTCCAACACTCAGACATTATTTACAAAATATGCATTTGTGTTTAGTGAGTCTGCCAGGCCAGAGGCAGTAGGGATGACCACGTGTTCTCTTGATAAGTGCCTGAATTTAACCATTTTCCTGTCATGCTAAGCATTCAAAATGTAATGAGTAATTTTGGTTGTCAAGGAAAATGTATGGAGTAAAATGTACAATATTTTCTTTAGGAATAAGTAAAAGTTGTCAAAAATATAAATAGTAAAGTACAGATACCCCAAAAAACGACTTAAATAGTACTTTCAAGTATTTTTACCTAAGTACTCTACACCACTGGTTCCTCTGTTAAGCTGGAGTGTAATTTAACCTACTTGATCTGCGTGGCTAAGGTCATTTGGACTAATCAGCTCAGCTCTGGCCCTGGGGTGTAACCCTCAGGCAGAGGGGATTAGGGATGCCTGAGGCACAGGACAAGAGAGGCTTGTCCTATTCTTAGTGTGGGATGGCAGTCAAGATAGCTGGAACTGGTCTTCTGCCGGCAAAATCCTCATGACCGATATCCTCTGCCCTCATCAATGCTATTGAATGAGTGATTGTTTCTTCTTTAATCAATGTTACTGATCATTGTTTCTCTCTCCGTTTGGATTAATCTGTACTTGCTTGACTGTCAGTATGGAACTGGGCAAAGCCAAGTTGCTGAGGTCAGGTCTGAACACGCTACACCAAACCATCCACCCCGTCCACGGGATAGCCTGGACTGACGGGAAGCAGGTCTGCCTCACCTCCCTCTACTATGACAACTGCGAAGTCAAATTCGGCGACACCAACGTCATCGGTCAATTTGAGCATGTCTTCGGCCTCTCCTGGGGCCCTCTGTGCTGTTCCGGCGCTCCTGCCCTGTTGGCCGTCCAACACAAGAAACATGTCACAGTGTGGCAGCTGCAGCTCAGCGCTCTGGAACAGAACAAGCTGCTCTGCACTCAGACCTGTGAGATGAGCGAACCGTTCCCCCTTCTGTCTGAGGGATGTGTCTGGCATCCCAAGATGGACATCCTTTCTGTCCTCACTAAGAAAGATGCCTCTGTGCTGTTCTGCGTCCGCGTGGACAACCGTAGGGTCAAGGCTGATATTAAAGGCAGTGGACTCATCCACTGTGCCTGCTGGACCAAAGATGGCACCCGGTTGGTTTTGGCTATAGGAAGCGCCCTTCACTCCTACATCTATAACGATGTTCAGAAGAGTCTTTTAGCCTGCTCCTTCTGCCCCATCTTTGACGTGGGCGGGTACATCTGTGCCATCGAGTCAACAGGCGAGGCCCAGGTGGCAGTAGCTACAGAGCTGCCTCTGGATAGGATCTGCGGGCTGAACGCTGGCATAGCATTTGACGTGTCCTCAGATTCAGAGTCCTCCCTACCTGGACATTCTTCTCCTATGGTGATGTTGGATGAGGATGGGTGTATAGACCCCCGCAGGAGGTCCTTTGACTCTGAGAGGTCCTACCTCTCCTGCTCTGCCTCCGGCGGTCCTATGGACCTCACCCACCTCCTGGCCAAGCACCGGCGCTCAGACCCTAGTCCACTCTTACACCTGCGCCGCAGGGACCACCTGACTGGTTCTGGACAGGATTCGTCGCACCTTATCCTGGTAACCTACGAACGGAAAGTCACCAGCACCAGTAAGGTCAGCATCCCTGGGATCCTGGTGCCAGACATCGTGGCCTTTGACTCCAGAGGTTCCACGGTGGCAGTGGCCTCCAACACATGTAACATGGTACTGGTCTACTGCATCACGCCGTCCACCATGCCCAACATCCAGCAGATCTCCTTACAGAAAAACGAGAGGCCCAAAGGCATCTGCTTTCTTGGTGACAAGATGTTGCTTCTCATGATTGGCAGACAGAAGTCCAAAGACCCTGCCTTCCTCCCCTCCTCCAATACGGACAAATACATCCTGCGCCTCGCATCCAAGGAGATTGTATACAACGGAGGAACCCCGGCGTGTCCCTCCCCGAATCGAGAATCGCCCGTTAGACGCCACTCAAAACATGTCTTCTCTAAAGATGAGCAGCAGGAGCTTGTTGAGATTAAGGAGCTGGTGCTGCCGGGAGGAGGTGTAATCCAGTCCCATTCTCCAGGGAGCAGCAGGAGGAGGCTGGTGGAGGAGGTGAGAAGCCCGGAGCCCAGCTCAGTCACCAGCTCAGTGGACTTCTCCTACTCTGACCTCTGTCACACCTCTGACCAACCTCACTCTAACACTTCCTCCATTACGGTCGAAAACTTCGAGACGGAACCCGTCAACCGAATGACGATGCTCTCCATGGCAGGACAGGCTAGCAGGGAGTCAAGTCAAACCTGCTCACCATACTACAACCCTAGGGATAAGCCCCACACGGAGCTCCCCACCCTGCCCAAAACCACCCCCTTGGCCCCCAGAGAGAAGGAGAGGAACCTGGAGCAGCTGTCTCAGAACATGGAGAGGATTTTCTCTCGTTTTTCTGAGGTGCAACAGTGTCTGACAGAGATCAGGGACTTCACCCGGAACAGCAAAAGGGGTCTGGGGACTAGTTACCCCAATGCCTGTGATCCTCCATACGTTAACATCACATGTCAGGTAGGGGTTACATCTTACAAGATATTACTTCATTTGGGATATTTCATTTCTATGTCTGCAAAAGCTGGAGATTTTCAGAGCAATATTTTAAAATATAATGTTTGTTGAAAGACCTTATTTATTGAAATTATAGGCCCCACCTTTGTATAATAAAGTTACGTTAGACTCTAGGGCTGGGAATTGCCAGGGACCTCACGATACAATATTATCACGATACTTAGGTGCCGATACGATATGTATTACGATTATATATGTATTGCGATTCAATACTGGTATTTTTATTGCGATTTGATGTTCCAAACATATTGTTCATATCTGCTGGAGAGAGAGCATGAGAAAATGAGTTTTGATCAGTAAGGGAAATAAAAGTGCTGAAAATGTGTTGGCTCCCTATTTAAAAAGAAGATGGAGAACAAGCTATAGGATGAAAAATAACTGAGTTTTAGCACAGGTACAGTCGACCAGCTCTACCTAAAGTAGCAAAAGTGTTTTTACAAATCGATCCTTGGAGTCGAAAAATAATATTGCGATATGTAACTATATATAATTTTTCCCCCATCACTATTAGACACACAAAGGAATGAACTGTATGAGTATAATGCACCCAGATTCAGCATTCAGCAGATATTAGCATAAAGGGCTAATGTTGAACTTGGTGGGACTTGTCTGAAGGTGAAGATACAGTAGAGACTTACTTTAATGTACTCTCCAGGCTAGAGTTTGCTATCCACCATTGGACAGTACGCTGACAGCACAGTGTGTACTATTATGGTGTTCCTAAAAGAGCGATTAAAAGCACAATTTGTGAAATGATGCCTTGCTGTTGCATCCATCAATAACTGTCTGTGTTCTTGAGGTCAGAATTGTACTAACTAACCCCCCTCCACTCTCTATCTCGCTCTCTCTCTATCATCTATCTGTCTCTCTCTATCTCTTCCCTCTCCTCCATGCAGAAGCAGCTGTCTGAGAATGTGTTTATAGATGAGAGAAGGCCAGTGTTGTTGTGTGAGGGGAAGCTGTGTCTGAAGGTTCTTCAGGAGCTCTTCAACGTCACTATAGTAGAGATGGTTTATGGTACGTATCTGGCCCATGGGCTTCTCCAATACCAATAATAACACATGATTGTAGTCTTAAGGTTTCAGATGATTCTATGTTTTCACTATGTATACCCCAGGCTTAATTCAACCAGTTATTTGAGATTAAAGGTAGACTCGGCGATATGACATCATCATACACAGCGGGGTGATTCCCTGCTTACAGAAATCAACACAATTCATATGTGCAGAATGACATTATTGGCTCTTCCCAATGTAGGCATGCCTCAAGAGGAAATTGGGTAGTCTTCTCAGAAGTGTGTGTGTGTGTGGACGGGGTTAGAAAAAAACACGTTTTCCCTCAGGTTTCCAGGAATCTATTCATATAAGAATAACCGCCGTATCCTCAGCCCATAGTCTAGACTGAGGAACTACTGAGCTTCTCTCAGCTATTACAACTAATTAGAGAAGATGTTGTATATCAAAATAATGACATCTCTGTTTCACTCCCCCCAAAATGACATGCATTTTAAACAAAGTATTTGGTGTTAAACGGAGGGTGGAGAGGCTGAATATGGGAGTGATTATAGGGTTACTGTGGATGAAAAGGTTTAAAACAGAAGCAGCTTACAGCCCCACCACACCCTCCCTGGGTTCCTTCTGCTAATATACACACTCAGCACGCCTCCGCAAACTACATGACTATTTATAGAGTATTTATGACACCAGTCCATTCAGGAGTTTCACTGTTAGGGTTTTTGCAGCAACCTGAGAGAGCCGTATGTTGTGGTTACTGTACTTTAAAAACCGCTCTATAAATGATTAGTAGACACTTACTGGTTGAAAACTTAGTACTATCTATTCAAAGGGTTAAATGGATGTAATCAATGACTCTCATGGTTTTATATAAGTTAAACAGTCTTATAAAGCATGGAGATAAATAAAATGTGAATTAAATAAAAAAACTTCCTTAAACTTGAAACTCCTGTTTCCTGTGTGTTCCAGGTCCGTTGTGGATAGTCCTGGTAGCGGATGCAGAGGGCTTTGTACCCCTGACTTTTAAACCCAAAGAGGAGTTGACGGTGAGGAACGGAAAGAGGAAATCTCCCATCAGGACCCCTGGCAGCCCAGACTCCTGCCCCTCCAGCCCAGTCAAATCTCCCTCCAGCCCAGTCAAATCTTACCCCAACACAGAGACTTGAACACAGCATAAATCTCAAAACAGACTTCAGCATAGTGGGAGAGAGCACACAGCATGGGACTACCGCCTAGCATAACATATGAGATGTCAATGCTTTATGCATGCATATCTAAAAACTGCACACGCAAAGACTCAACCCCTCGGCAGCTTTTTATGAACAAGCAGTACTGGGTGGCAAATGTTCCTTTTTCAGTTGGTGGATTATTCAATACACCTTTGAAAGAAGCACCTTTCAAACAGAATGTTTACATTTAGTGACTTTGGGAGATTATATTTTTGGGGGCTTTGTATTATATGCCCATCTGGTTCAAGATGAAGTTCTGTTTTTTTAATCAGATCACTGAGGTAAGATAGTGTGGTGTTTTGGCTGGCAGAGTTCAGTGTAGCTGCCACCAAATCCCAAAGAGATGTATCCTGTTTGTATGTTATACGATTGTATATTATTAAAACGTTCAAATGTTTAAAATGGATAGTTTCATCACTCAACTTATGATTGAATATTAAACCTTTATTTAATTAGGCAAGTCAGTTAAGAACAAATTCTTATTTACAATGACGGCCTACACTGGCAAAACCCAGACGATGCTGGACCAATTGTGCACCGCCCAATGGGACCAATCACAGCCAGTTGTGATGTAGCCTGGGTTCGAACCAGGGTGTCTGTAGTGACACCTCTAGCACTGAGATGCAGTGCCTTAGACCGCTGCGCCACTCGAGAGACCAAAATGGAACTTACATGGAACCTTCCTCTACTATATTTGAAGTTAAGAAGTCATGGTTCAGTCCATCTACTAACCAAAATCAACAGTATTTATTAAGCCCAAACCAATATAATACTCAGATACCATTCATAAATACCAGCAATGTCTGCTAAACACAGCAAATAGTCATATACATTCATTTATATAAATAAGGTTATCTTGTAGGTATATTCAAGATGGCTATACTTTACAGGTTCATGTGAAAATACAGAAACAAACTTAAAATGTTTACATGAAAACATAACTATCATGTGATTATTTCTCAGTGTAATATACACTAATAGAAGTCATATTCCGGTTGGGGAACTGGAATCCGCCGCATGTGAAACCTCTCCTGTCCATTCCATCCCAGGTCATGGATTGCTCAGATCCTCCAGCGTTCTGGAGCTGATGCAGCTTTGTTTCCTGTAGAAGAAAGACAAAATAAACTTTTAGATTGAAGGTACTGTATGTTGGTATTTGAGGCATTTCAGGCCACCGTAGTTTTACTCAACCTAAAGGAATGACAGTGGTGAGAGACGGTGGTGTACTGTACACTTAATGCACTCAATCTTTGTGATCCAAATACTCAGTTTGGTAACACTTCACTTAAGCATGCATATAATAAAGCATTATGATACACTTATAATGCATTGTCAGACATGTCATAAGCATGTATCCCCTTATTGTCATATACATTACTTTACAAGAGCACTGTGACGTTCTAGCAACGTCTGACAACAGAAACGTGTGGGTTCCTCACTGTAGCTCCTCCAGACAGAGTTTGTTCCTGAGCCGGACGTCCTCACTGATGGGGTAGAGCAGCAGTA
This sequence comes from Oncorhynchus tshawytscha, assembly GCF_018296145.1. Classification (NCBI taxonomy): domain Eukaryota; kingdom Metazoa; phylum Chordata; class Actinopteri; order Salmoniformes; family Salmonidae; genus Oncorhynchus; species Oncorhynchus tshawytscha. Next base: position 26,857,678 of record NC_056446.1, read on the forward strand.
TCAACAGGCCTGTTACGATGAAGGCCACCGGGGCAGCGCCTATAAGCAGTTTCAGAGTGTAGGCTACTTGAGCAGGCTGCCTGCATGCCCCTGTGTCATAACCCGCAAACCTGAAGATACCACACACACGTATTATACACAGCAAACTTGTAGAGATATATAAAGTGTCTTAACCTGCAAACCTGTAGAGATGCACACCTGTATCATACCGACAGTTACACACTCACCAGTTTCATAAATGCAATAGACTACAATGGCCTATTAATGCATACATCAGGCTTGTGTTTATGTGTTTCTCTCTATACATCTCACTCCTGTGTTATTTAACTGACTTGGTGTTCGTGGCATCTGACTCACTCCAAGAGAGATGCCAGAAGTGTTGTTAACTTGTTTATGTTTCTCCTGATGTGGATCAGTGTTTGTGTGTTTGACTCACTCAAGGCAAGGCATGGATACTCCCAAGGAAATCCCATTTTCAGTATATGAATGCCTTTAATACTCTTGTGTTAGTGTTGTCTGTTGTCTGTCTGTCTGTCTGTCTGTCTGTCTGTCTGTCTGTCTGTCTGTCTGTCTGTCTGTCTGTCTGTCTGTCTGTCTGTCTGTCTGTCTGTCTGTCTGTCTGTCTGTCTGTCTGTCTGTCTGTCTGTCTGTCTGTCTGTCTGTCTGTCTGTCTGTCTGTCTGTCTGTCTGTCTGTCTGTCTGTCTGACTCACTCAAGGCAGAGGGTGGACACTCCGAGAGAGATCCCAGCAGCAAACTTGGTGAAGAACACGTAGAAGGAGTAGAAGATGGCCTCATAGCCTTTACAGCAGGGGTTGGCCAGACGGAAGTCATCCACCACATCTGGCAGCATTGACCTGAAACACAACACACACACAATACTACATGAAAACATCTCCCATCAACAGCTTATAGGCCTACCTCATCATCATGTCACAAATCAAATCAAATCAAATTTTATTTGTCACATACACATGGTTAGCAGATGTTAATGCGAGTGTAGTGAAATGCTTGTGCTTCTAGTTCCGACAATGCAGTAATAACCAACAAGTAATCTAACTAACAATTCCAAAACTACTGTCTTATACACAGTGTAAGGGGATAAAGAATATGTACATGAGGATATATGAATGAGTGATGGTACAGAGGAGCATAGGCAAGATACAGTAGATGGTATCGAGTACAGTATATACATATGAGATGAGTATGTAAACAAAGTGGCATAGTTAAAGTGGCTAGTGATACATGTATTACATAAGGATGCAGTCGATGATATAGAGTACAGTATCTACGTATGCATATGAGATGAATAATGTAGGGTAAGTAACATTATATAAGGTAGCATTGTTTAAAGTGGCTAGTGATATATTTACATCATTTCCCATCAATTCCCATTATTAAAGTGGCTGGAGTTGAGTCAGTGTCAGTGTCAGTGTGTTGGCAGCAGCCACTCAATGTTAGTGGTGGCTGTTTAACAGTCTGATGGCCTTGAGATAGAAGCTGTTTTTCAGTCTCTCGGTCCCAGCTTTGATGCACCTGTACTGACCTCGCCTTCTGGATGATAGCGGGGTGAACAGGCAGTGGCTCGGGTGGTTGATGTCCTTGATGATCTTTAGGGCCTTCCTGTAACATCGGGTGATGTAGGTGTCCTGGAGGGCAGGTAGTTTGCCCCCGGTGATGCGTTGTGCAGACCTCACTACCCTCTGGAGAGCCTTACGGTTGAGGGCGGTGCAGTTGCCATACCAGGCGGTGATACAGCCCGCCAGGATGCTCTCGATTGTGCATCTGTAGAAGTTTGTGAGTGCTTTTGGTGACAAAAGTGGGTGGGGTTATATCCTTCCTGTTTGGCCCTGTCCGGGGGTGTCCTCGGATGGGGCCACAGTGTCTCCTGACCCCTCCTGTCTCAGCTTCCAGTATTTATGCTGCAGTAGTTTATGTGTCGGGGGGCTGGGATCAGTTTGTTATATCTGGAGTACTTCTCCTGTCCTATTCGGTGTCCTGTGTGAATCTAAGTGTGCGTTCTCTAATTCTCTCCTTCTCTCTTTCTTTCTCTCTCTCGGAGGACCTGAGCCCTAGGACCATGCCCCAGGACTACCTGACATGATGACTCCTTGCTGTCCCCAGTCCACCTGGCTATGCTGCTGTTCCAGTTTCAACTGACCTGAGCCCTAGGACCATGCCCCAGGACTACCTGACATGATGACTCCTTGCTGTCCCCAGTCCACCTGGCCATGCTGCTGCTCCAGTTTCAACTTCCACCTGACTGTGCTGCTGCTCCAGTTTCAACTGTTCTGCCTTATTATTATTCGACCATGCTGGTCATTTATGAACATTTGAACATCTTGGCCATGTTCTGTTATAATCTCCACCCGGCACAGCCAGAAGAGGACTGGCCACCCCACATAGCCTGGTTCCTCTCTAGGTTTCTTCCTAGGTTTTGGCCTTTCTAGGGAGTTTTTCCTAGCCACCGTGCTTCTACACCTGCATTGCTTGCTGTTTGGGGTTTTAGGCTGGGTTTCTGTACAGCACTTTGAGATATCAGCTGATGTACGAAGGGCTATATAAATAAATTTGATTTGATTTTGATTCTTCAGCCTCCTGAGGTTGAAGAGGTGCTGCTGCGCCTTCTTCACGATGCTGTCTGTGTGAGTGGACCAATTCAGTTTGTCTGTGATGTGTATGCCGAGGAACTTAAAACTTGCTACCCTCTCCACTACTGTTCCATCGATGTGGATAGGGGGGTGTTCCCTCTGCTGTTTCCTGAAGTCCACAATCATCTCCTTAGTTTTGTTGACGTTGAGTGTGAGGTTATTTTCCTGACACCACACTCCGAGGGCCCTCACCTCCTCCCTGTAGGCCGTCTCGTCGTTGTTGGTAATCAAGCCTACCACTGTTGTGTCGTCCGCAAACTTGATGATTGAGTTGGAGGCGTGCGTGGCCACGCAGTCATGGGTGAACAGGGAGTACAGGAGAGGGCTCAGAACGCACCCTTGTGGGGCCCCAGTGTTGAGGATCAGCGGGGAGGAGATGTTGTTGCCTACCCTCACCACCTGGGGGCGGCCCGTCAGGAAGTCCAGTACCCAGTTGCACAGGGCGGGGTCGAGACCCAGGGTCTCGAGCTTGATGACGAGCTTGGAGGGTACTATGGTGTTGAATGCCGAGCTGTAGTCGATGAACAGCATTCTCACATAGGTATTCCTCTTGTCCAGATGGGTTAGGGCAGTGTGCAGTGTGGTTGAGATTGCATCGTCTGTGGACCTATTTGGGCGGTAAGCAAATTGGAGTGGGTCTAGGGTGTCAGGTAGGGTGGAGGTGATATGGTCCTTGACTAGTCTCTCAACGCACTTCATGATGACGGTAGTGAGTGCTACGGGGCGGTAGTCGTTTAGCTCAGTTATCTTAGCTTTCTTGGGAACAGGAACAATGGTGGCCCTCTTGAAGCATGTGGGAACAGCAGACTGGTATAGGGATTGATTGAATATGTCCGTAAACACACCGGCCAGCTGGTCTGCGCATGCTCTGAGGGCGCGGCTGGGGATGCCGTCTGGGCCTGCAGCCTTGCGAGGGTTAACACGTTTAAATGTCTTACTCACCTCGGCTGCAGTGAAGGAGAGTCCGTATGTTTTCGTTGCAGGCCATGTCAGTGGCACTGTATTGTCCTCAAAGCGGGCAAAAAAGTTATTTAGTCTGCCTGGGAGCAAGACATCCTGGTCCGTGACTGGGCTGGATTTCTTCTTGTAGTCCGTGATTGACTGTAGACCCTGCCACATGCCTCTTGTGTCTGAGCCGTTGAATTGAGATTCTACTTTGTCTCTGTACTGACGCTTAGCTTGTTTGATAGCCTTGCGGAGGGAATAGTTGCACTGTTTGTATTCGGTCATGTTACCAGTCACCTTGCCCTGATTAAAAGCAGTGGTTCGCGCTTTCAGTTTCACGCAAATGCTGCCATCAATCCACAGTTTCTGGTTAGGGAATGTTTTAATCGTTGCTATGGGAACGACATCTTCAACGCACGTTCTAATGAACTCGCTCACCGAATCAGCGTATTCGTCAATATTGTTATCTGACGCAATACGAAACATTTCCCAGTCCACGTGATGGAAGCAGTCTTGGAGTGTCATACAATCATACAACCGGTCTCGATGACTCCATCTGTCTGAGGAGGAGCAGTCTACTTATAGCGCTAGAGGATGAAATGGCTACAATGGTGCTCATAGAGCAGAGTTGAAATGGTCTGGCGAAATGACTGCTACTACGTGATGACATGATTACAAGATTAAGATAACTGTAGCCGAACTGCTCCGACCACAGATGGGGAATCATCAGATCATTGTATTTCTATTTTTTATTTAACCTTTATTTAACTAGGCAACTTAGTTAACAGCAAATTATTATTTATAATGACAGCCTAACCCAGACGATGCTGGGACAAATGTGTGCCGCCCTATGGGACTCCCAATCACAGCCGGTTGTGATACAAAATCAAAACAGGGTCTGTAGTGACACCTCTAGCACTGAGATGCAGTGCCTTAGAAATCTGCACCACTCGGGAGCCAGATAAAAAGACAGACAGTCATACACCACATGACCAAAAGTATGTGGACACCTGCTTGTTGAACATCTCATTCAATAGTCATGGGCATTAATGTGGAGTTGGTCTCCCCATTGCTGCTATAACAGCTTCCACTCTCTGGGAAGGCTTTCCACTAGATGTTGGTACATTGCTGCGGGGACATACTTCCATTCAGCCATGAGAGCATTAGCGAGGTCGGGCACTGATGTTGGGTGATTAGGCCTGGCTCGCAGTCGGCGTTCCAATTCATCCCAAAAGTGTTCGATGGGGTTTAGGTCAGGGCTCTGTGCAGGCCAATCAAGTTCTTCCATACAGATCTTGACAAACCATTTCTGTATAGACCTCGCTTTGTGCACAGTAGCATTGTCATGCTGAAACAGGAAAGGACCTTCCCCAAACTGTTGCCACAAAGTTGGAAGCACAGAATCGTCCAGATTGTCATTGTATGCTGTAGCGTTAAGATTTACTTTCACTGCAACTAAGGGGCCTAGCCCGAACCATGAAAACAGCCCCAGACCATTATTCCTCCTCCTCCTACATTTGGCACTATGCATTGGGGCAGGTAGCGTTCTCCTGACAACCTCCAAACCCAGATTCGTCCGAATGCCAGATGGTGAAGCGTGATTTATCATTCCAGAGAATGTGTTTCCACTGCTCCAGAGTCCAATGGTGGTGAGCTTTACACCACTCCAGCAGACGCTTGGCATTACGCATGGTGATCTTAGGCTTGTTGGCTGTTCAGCCATGAAAACCCATTTCATGGAGATCCCGAGAAACAGTTATTGTGCTGAAGTTGCTTCCAGAGGCAGTTTGGAACTCGGTAGTGAGTGTTGCAACTGAGGACAGACAATTTTTACGCTCTACGCGCTTCAGCACTTGGCGGTCCCGTTCAGTGAGCTTGTGTGGCCTACCACTTCACAGCTGAGCCGTTGTTGCTCCTAGACGTTTCCACTTCACAATAACAGCACTTACAGTTGACCGGGGCAGCTCTAGCAGGGCAGACATTTGACAAACTGACTTGTTAGAAAGGTGGCATCCTATGACGGTGCCATGTTGAAAGTCACTGAGCTCTTCAGTAAGGCCATTCTACTGCCAATGTTTGTCTATGGAGATTTTATACACCTGTCAGCAACGGGTGTGGCTGAAATAGCCAAATCCACTAATTTGAAGAGGTGTCCACATACTTTGGTATATATAGTGTACATACACAGCATGATGACCCCACGCGATAAACCCTGTCATTTAGAGAGGGAAGAGAAGTACGGAGGAGGCAGGGAAAGAGTGATAGAGAAAGGAGGGAGGAGAGAAGGAGACAGGAGGGTGAAGAGAGAGAAAAGGAGATGGGAAGGCAATGTGCTATAAACAACAGTAATAACAGAATGAAAGTGGAGACTTTAGCCCCCCCTGAGGTTTATAGACACATCTCATTCATCAACATGACATCATAGCCAGGCGTGACTGTATCATGCCAGGGGGTGAATTACATTTTAGTATTTTTTCTTTAACTAGGCAAGTCAGTTAAGAACAAATTCTTATTTACAATGACGGCCAGTGGGTTAACTGCCTTGTTCAGGGGCAGAGTGGCCGATTTTTACCTTGTCAGCACAGGGATTCGATCCAGCAACCTTTCGGTTACTGGCCCAACTCTCTAACCACTGAATGGACAGAGAGAAGTGTAGACTGCTGCTATTACAGCAATAGAATAGTAATTCTACAAGGACTGTGGCTATTTTACCACCCCAAGAATATGTTTACTATTGCTACTGTAGCTACAACCAGTGGCTAGTGCTAGTGGTACTACAACTACACCACATCCACAGAGGACCTTTGTGCCAGCACCATTCAATTGGGCTCACCATGGTAGGAGGAGTGATGCAGCCACACTGAGTCCAGAAGAGACAGCCACTACGTAGGCTACGACCAGGTTAGGAATGAACACCAGCATCACTGTGAACGGCATGATCCACTGGACAGAAAGAGAGATAGAGTAAGAGGAATGAACACACACACATACTGTACTTACTGTATACACAGTTAGTTGCACACACATTTGTAATCAGGGTTGGGTAGGTTACTTTCTAAATGTAATCCATTACAGTTACTAGTTACCTGTCAAAAATTGTAATCAGTTCAGTAACACAATCTGATTACTTTCCCTTTAAGAGGCAATAGAAGAAGACAAAAAGGATCCATCAAACGTATTTGGTGTGTCATTGTCACGCCCTGGTCTTAGTATTTTGTGTTTTATTTATTTATTTGGTCAGGCCAGGGTGTGACATGGGTTTATTTTGTGGTGTGTTTTTGTATTGGGGTTTTAGTAGGTATTGGGATTGTGGCTTAGTAGGGTTGTCTAGAAAAGTCTATGGTTGCCTGAGGTGGTTCTCAATCAGAGGCAGGTGATTATCGTTGTCTCTGATTGGGAACCATATTTAGGCAGCCATATTCTTTGAGTGTTTCGTGGGTGATTGTTCCTGTCTCTGTGTTTGTTTGTACCAGATAGGCTCAGTCACTTTATTTTTTTTATTTTTTCCTTGTTTTGGAAGAGAAGAGAACGTGAGCCGGGTGCGCCATTCTCCTTGCGGAGATGGTGCTAAATCCATCAACACGGTCGGTCCCTGGGATTGGGCTGGCCAACACGATTCGGTTTGCTTGGAAGGAAAAGGAGTTGGAGCCTTTAGGACGGGAAACTTTTGGAAGGATAATATTGATGGGGATTCTAAAGCTGACGGTGAAGGACGTGTTTTGTTTCCAAGGCAACTCGTTGGAGGGAGCATACGACGTGGCACTATATACAGAGGAGAAACACGAAGGCCGATGAGCCACTATGAAATAACAAGCCTGGCGAAGAACAACTTTAGGGTTGTAACTGTCAACATTTACAACCCATACGTTAAGGACGAAGAGGTGAGGGCCTTTCTGGGGAGATACATGGATAACGTCTCCTCAGCAAGGCACCTCAAAGACTCCCTTGGGTTTTGGAATGGGAGGAGAGGCTTCCAGGCCCTCCTCAGGGAGGACCCAAAGGGACATGGTGGCTACCTCCATCCTCCTGCTATGTTCTCCCTAGGGGACTGACAGGGGACGTTGTTTTATGCACGTCAGCCCCCATTTTGCAGGCGCTGTATGGCCTACGGCCACATATTCGCCTCGTGCAGCACAAGAAAATGCAGATTTTGTGGATCTGAGGAACACGAGGCAAGGGATTGTGACAAGCCTAAGGCGTGCCACGGGTGTGGCTCGTCAGCACACCTGTGGCGGGGTGCCCGGCACGTCAGAGGTCATATGCGTCTGCGGCTGGGGGGGGAGCAGGAGCGGGGGATGGGGGAAGAAGAGGAGGGGAAGGAAGCACGCCTCATGACCAGAGTACAGGTTCAGAGGGGAAGGCCGCAAGGAAGGAGGAGGAGCAAGAAGCGGCGGATGGAAGAGAGAAGGAAACAGAAGGCACGGGAGTAGGAGAACCAGGAAAAGCGGCGGAAGAAGGCAACCGAGTGGAGGAGCATGAGAGAGAAGAAAGCGAGGGAGGAGTGGTGGAGAAGGAGACGGTGGAAGAGCAAGTGGAGTGGGGGGAAAGTGCCCTGGTGGAAGAGATGAGGGGTATGGTGGAGGAGCTGGCGGGGGGGAGGGTGGTATCTCTCCACTGCCGCCATCACCAAAGAAGAGAATGAAGAGGAGGGTGCGATTGGCCGACAGTGAGAGGGAGGGGATGGCCAAGAGAGTGATGGGGTGGGAGAAACCTCTGGGTTGCTGCTGGTTTCCCCAGGCCCTCAACTTCTGTTGGGTGGGGACACACCTAATAAGACTCAGGACTGGGTACAGGAGGAGGTGGGGAGTTTTTGTTTGGGGACTCAGCCTCCCGATTTTTTTCCAAACCAGCTGCAGCACTGGGGAGGGGAGGAGTGTGGGGGTAGACCCAGGGTGCAGGGCACCCCGGAGCCAAACACTATTCCTGCATCCTGGGTTGTGAGATGGAGGAAGAGGGGGATGTCGGGAGTACAGATGGTGTTCTCACCGGTAGATATGGAGCAGGGGAGCATCGGGTGAGTCTCCTGTTTTTTTTTTTTTTTTTTTTCTGTCTGGGTTTAGAATTTGAGTGTATTACATGTTTTTATTTTATTCTTTCATGGGGTCTAATTTGACTTTTGTTAGTTTAAATGTAAGGGGTTTAAGGGATTTTGTTAAGAGGAGGGTGGTTTTTAGTTATTTGGAGGGTGTGGGGTTTGATTTTGTTTTTACAGGAGGTTCACCTGAGGGATGGAGGGGATGTTAGTAGGTTTAAGAGGGAGTGGGACAAAGGGGAGTCGGTTTGGGGTATTGGGGGGGTGCACTCATCGGGGGTAGGGATTTTGCGTGGGCACAGGGAGGTAAAAGTGGAGGATTCTTTTGTGGTAATGCAGGGGAGGGTTATAGGGGTGGATGTCACGATAAGGGATTGTAAATTTAGATTAGTGGTGGTGTATGGGCCACAGGTGGTGGCAGACAGGAGGGAGATGGTGGACTGTCTGACGCCCCTGTGTGTCACAAATAGGAAATTAGTGATAGGGTATGGATTTTAATACAGATTTAGGAATAGGGGGGATAGCAGTGCAGGCGCCATTACCGGGCTAATGGCTTGCCATGGTCTGGTTGATGGTGGTCTGCACACTACTCCGAAAATGGCCGGTCCTACATGGCGCAACTCCAGGGGGGTTGAGCGGAGGCTTGACTATATTTTTGTATCAAGGTCTTTGGGTAAGTTGTCTGGGCGGCTGTTGCCTGTTTTCTTTTCGGATCTTGACGGGGTGCTCCTGCAGGTGGGGTCGCCAGTCTGCCTCTTTGGTAGGGGGTACTGGAAGTTAGATCGGGATGTGCTGGAGGAGCAGGCTTTTGTTGACGGGTTTTATGGTTTCTTTTGGAGGCTTGAAGGCCTCCGGTCCATGTGCGAGGGGGTGTTAGAGTGGTGGGAATTAGTTAAGGTGAGGATTAGGGCTTTTATAATAGGGTATTGCAAGAGGGAAAAAAGGGAGGAGAGGATGGAGGTGGATCGTATCCAAAGGTTAATTGAACTCGAGTACGAGGCAGGCAACCTCGGCGGGTCGTTTGACTGGGAGAGATCCGCAACCCTAAAGGCGCAGCTCAGGGAGTTGCAGGAGCGGAAGGCTCGAGCATTCCTGGAGCGTGCATAGTGGCTTTCTAGAACACAATGAGACTTGTTCACAATGAGACTATGTTCTTTAAGTTGGTTAGGGCCAGACAGAGTAGGAAGGTAATGCATGGCGTTAGGGAAGAAAATGGTAGTATAGTTAGAGAACCAGAGGATATGGTCAGGGTGACAACTGATCATTTCCAAGGTTTATTTAAGGAAAGGGAAATAGATGTAGAGCAGGGAAATGTGTTTTAGAACACTTGTCCAGGCGGTTGCCGGAGGACATTAGAGAAGTGATGGAGGCCCAGATTTCACTAGAAGAGGTTGAGAGCACTCTTAGGAGGATGGGAAAAGGGAAGGTGCCTGGGATGGATGGGCTGCCGGCTGAGTTTTATCTCAAGTTTTGGGGTATACTTGGACCAGTGGTCCTCGAAGTCTTGAAGGCCATCCTTGAGACGGGGGTCCCGGGGATCAATGGCTGTTGGTGTGCTGTCACTTTTATATAAGAAGGGGGAAGTAACAGACCTTGGCAACTGGCGGCCGTTGACCATGCTGTGTGTAGATTACAAGCTATTTGCAAAGGTTTTAGCAGACCAGTTGCGCACAGCCCTTCCCTACGTCGTCCATGAGGATCAGACGTGCGGGGTAGAGGGCCGCTCTATTAGATGGAACCTACAGTTAATCAGGGACTCCATCGCTTGGGTTGAAGATAGAGGACTGCCTTTAATGGTAGCAGCGCTAGATCAGGCGAAAGCCTTTGATCGCGTGAATAGATCCTTTTTATTCAGAGTGTTAGGTCGATTAGGATTTGGGGAGAAGTTCATAGGATGGATTCGTACATTATATGTCGGAGCGGGGTGCCGAGTTAGTGTAAATAGTCACTTGGGTGACGTTTTTGACCTCTCGTCTGGGGTCAGGCAGGGGTGCCCACTCTCGGCTCTCCTCTTCGTTCTGTACATGGAGCCTCTGGGGGCTGCCATTAGGGCAGACACAGGGGTGGAAGGCTTGTTGATCCCTGGAAGTGGTGGGCTGCGTGTTAAGATGACGCAGTACGCCGACGACACTTCCTTGCTGCTGTGCAAGGACTCGTGCCTGACAAGGTCCCTTGCCATCTTTGGGGATTTCACCCGAGCGTCGGGAGCGGTTCTGAACCATGCAAAGTCTTCCGTCAAGTTTTTCGGAAGATGGCGGGGTAGAACGGGTGTGCCCGGGGGGTTATCTCTCTGTGAGGGGGCCCTGAGGATTCTCGGGGTCCATTTTGAGACCTCCGGCTCAGCGACGCTAAACTGGAACATGTGTATTGCAGTGGTACAGAGGAAGCTAGCAATGTGGAAGGCTAGGTATTTGTCTTTTATGGGCAAAGTCCTGGTCCTAAAGGTGGATGTGTTGCCGTCTCTTTTGTATTTGGCGTACATCTACCCATTGCCGGCTTGTCTGAGGAGGCCTCTAGTGAGGCTTGTGTTTCAGTTCATGTGGAGTGGCAGGTGCGAGTGGGTCGCCAGGGCACGCATGCTCTGTCCCATCGGGGAGGGAGGTAGGGGGGTACCACATTTCCCCCTCGAGAAGCGTAATGGTGTGGTCTAACACGGGTCCTCGGGCGGAACAGCTGCCGTGGCACTTTGGTCATGCGGCCAAGTGGCTGCGTGCGCACCCTGAGGTTGAAGTTGCCCGAGTAGGTTTAGATCACAGGCACCTGTACGAGAAGGTCAGAAAGGCAGGGAGTCCGGCGCCTGTAGTGGGAATCTCGGAAGTGGTCTGGGAGGAAGTGCAGGCGCGGAGTCTGGACAACAGGCTCAAGGACCTGAATTGGTTGAGCCTCCATAAGTGCTTGCCGGTACGTTCCATCATGTACCGGTATAGTTTGGTGCAATCCCCCACCTGTCCAAGATCCTCTTGTGGCAGGGAGGAGACTGTGCGCCATGCCTTTTGGGACTGTGCCTTTGCCGGAGTAGTATGGGCTAGGGCACGGGTGTTGTTAGGTTTGGTAAGGGGGGATTTTGTATTGACGTGGGCCAGGTTAGAGAGAGGTGTAGGGAGAGCGAGAGGGACGGATAGGGACAGGTTTCTGCCCTGGCTTCTCATGAGTCTCTCATGAGTCTCTGTGGGAAGCCAGGCAGAACATGGTGAAGACAGGGAGAGATTGGGGGGTGGAAGGGATAGTGAGGAGGGTGGAAGGAGATTTGAGGGGGAGGATGAAGAGGGAGGAGAGGAAGTGGGGGCAGCATGCTGCTCGGGAGAGGTGGAAGGGGGGTTTAGGGCTGGGTGTCATTTAGATTTGTAAGGGGATAGATTAGGGATGGGGAGATAGGGAAAGGTAGTTTGTAGGGTGATGGAGATGGAAGATGCTCCCCTGAGGTTTTGTTTGGGGTTTTTGTTTAGTTAAATTAGTTAAATTAAAATACCATTATTTGAGTATGTATGACAATTATGAGTTGTAAAGAATGAATGGTATTGAAGATAATAAATTATTTTTTATTAAAAAGATAGGCTGTATAGGTTTTCACGTTTGCTGTTTTTGTATTGTCCGTTTTTTTCATCGTCATTAAATATGTATCAAGAATACCACGCTGCATTTTGGTCCGACTCTCCTTCACCGCAAGAAAACCGTAACAGTCATCAAAGTGGTCTCTAACTTGTGGTCAGTGGTCTCTGACTTGTGGTCAGTGGTCTCTGACTTGTGGACTCGATCAGGTGGAACAAACTTAAACTTGCGCCTTTTTTCAATGCTGAATTGAATGTCATTGAGATAACATAAAGATGTCAATGTATTTTCTTTGCAAAAATCCTTTCTGATTTCAAAAGTAATCCAACAAGTAATCATCTAGTTTTTCAAAAGAATCTGTAATCTGATTCAAATAATTTTGTTGCTAATTTCACTGACTACAGCTAGTTTTTTTGTAATCAGTTACTCTCCAACCCTGTTTGTAATACCATATTATAATAATACCAGAGATTTTTTTTTTGCCTCTCCAGAAGCAATAATATGTTTGTACACAAGGTGGCATGTTTTTATCATCAGTGGAGCATCACCACCACCCAGTCCCAGACACTTACCGTGATTCCACAGAAGGCTGCCTTCTTCTTGCCGAACCGCTCCAGAAACCACTGCCACAAAGGGATGCTCACTACTGCAGATACCTGGGAAGAGCAGTATCATTTTAAGAACATGCTATACTATTGTTTTTGGTTTTAAGTATACTCTAATGTCATATAAAACCATGCACTGATGCCAATAGGACATTTGTGTGAAAGTGTAAGTTTCTAGTTACATTGATCTAGGTCTGAAACCAGAACTCACCAGGATGGTCAGCACAATGTTCTGGAAGTGGTCTCTCAGGTCCACTGCATGCGTACAGAACAGGACAAAGTTGCTTTGCACCAACTGGAAATCAGATCAGATATCACACACATTCGTTCTTCAGAAAGATTCAGAATATTCTGCACTGTCCTATCCTCTCTGCCCACGGTGCCAAATCACTGGAGAAGCTGCTGACTAACGCAAAGTTTCCTCCCTGCTCTTGAATGATATATAATCCTTCTATTCTGATGAGCTGACAGTAAGTTATTAAAGGGAAGATTTGTGAGATACGGCAGTTGAGATGTTTGAGGTGGAATCTATTAAAGCTGTACTATATAGTTCCAATGCCAACCAACCATATGATCACAGCCATACAAGAAGTGTACCACTGAGAATTCTCATAATGATAACAATAACTAGATATTACATCATTGTAATATGACTATCTGTCTGTTTATCATCACCGGATGGATTTGGAGCTGAGAGAGAGATGCTGTCAAGCATATTTCCTCAAACACACTGAGTGCTCTATTTTTCTTGATCAAATCAACATTCAATGGCAGGCAGGCAGGCAGGCTGTATCTGGAGCCATTCTGGGTCCAATCATAACACAAGACCCATTACCATCCCACTGTGGGTGTCATGTCTGAGAGGGGGTCTATCAATGTGCCCACAAATCATAACACAACACCCATCCCACTGTGGATGTCATGTCTGAGAAGGGGTGTATCAATGTTCCCACCTGAATGGCAACGGAGATGAAGAGGAAGGCAGCAGTCAGAGTGAGGTAGGGACCGTGACGCATCACCAGGATGAAGCCCTTGTGGAATGGGATCTGCTTCTCCGTCTTCGAAATGTACGGATCTGTGCGAGGAAGAAAAATAACGAGATCTGACAGTGTCAAAAGAGACAGTTTCTTTGGTTTCCATCTTTTATCCCTGTCTAAAAAATAGCTCAAACTAGCCCGCAAAGCACCAGAGAGAAGAAAGCATGAGTGAGACACATATGGGAGACTTCCCCTCCAATCTGGTAACCCTGTAGATGCCCCTGCATTGCTAGTATTGCTATGCTCTGTGTGTGTGTGTGTGTGTGTGTGGGGGGGGGGTATAAGTACAGTGAACCAGAACTGACAGGTTCTCTGGTACAGAGGTCAGCAGTTCATTGACAGCCTCCATGTGCAGTATAAACACACAAGATATGTCATTTTATACTTAACACTTAGTCCTCCTTGTTTTCCTGAGTTGGATAATCATTGCATGAGGCTGAAGCTAGCTACAGTATATACTGTATTTTATTGCATGAGGCTGAAGCTAGCTACAGTATATACTGTATTTCATTGCATGAGGCTGAAGCTAGCTACAGTATATACTGTATTTCATTGCATGAGGCTGAAGCTAGCTACAGTATATACTGTATTTCATTGCATGAGGCTGAAGCTAGCTACAGTATATACTGTATTTCATTGCATGAGGCTGAAGCTAGCTACAGTATATACTGTATTTCATTGCATGAGGCTGAAGCTAGCTACAGTATATACTGTATTTTATTGCATGAGGCTGAAGCTAGCTACAGTATATACTGTATTTTATTGCATGAGGCTGAAGCTAGCTACAGTATATACTGTATTTCATTGCATGAGGCTGAAGCTAGCTACAGTATATACTGTATTTTATTGCATGAGGCTGAAGCTAGCTACAGTATATACTGTATTTCATTGCATGAGGCTGAAGCTAGCTACAGTATATACTGTATTTCATTGCATGAGGCTGAAGCTAGCTACAGTATATACTGTATTTCATTGCATGAGGCTGAAGCTAGCTACAGTATATACTGTATTTCATTGCATGAGGCTGAAGCTAGCTACAGTATATACTGTATTTTATTGCATGAGGCTGAAGCTAGCTACAGTATATACTGTATTTCATTGCATGAGGCTGAAGCTAGCTACAGTATATACTGTATTTCATTGCATGAGGCTGAAGCTAGCTACAGTATATACTGTATTTCATTGCATGAGGCTGAAGCTAGCTACAGTATATACTGTATTTCATTGCATGAGGCTGAAGCTAGCTACAGTATATACTGTATTTTATTGCATGAGGCTGAAGCTAGCTATATGGAGGCCAGAAATAGTCCAGTCAGAATAAGGCTCAAAACAATTCAACGGAGTGCTACTGTGCTTACTGGTACATTGCAAATGGCGTTTGGGTGAAATGAATGAAGGGAAAGAGAGAGGAGCACACTCACTTGCTGGGAAAGAGTGTGCACAAACACACACACACACAAGCACATATGCGAGCACACGCACACACTCACCGTCTCTCTCTTTGACTCCCAGGAACATGACCACAGTGCAGATGAGAAACACTCCTCCAATCACACCAGCAGCGATCATATACATTTCCTTCTGCAAGTAGAGAGAATAAACAATCATATACTGTTACTGTACACCTCATTCTGCAAGGAGGACAGAGAGAAACAATATACCATGTACACCTCATTCTGCAAGGAGGACAGAGAGAAACAATATACCATGTACACCTCATTCTGCAAGGAGGACAGAGAGAAACAATATACCATGTACACCTCATTCTGCAAGGAGGACAGAGAGAAACAATATACCATGTACACCTCGTTCTGCAAGGAGGACAGAGAGAAACAATATACCATGTACACCTCGTTCTGCAAGGAGGACAGAGAGAAACAATATACCATGTACACCTCGTTCTGCAAGGAGGACAGAGAGAAACAATATACCATGTACACCTCATTCTGCAAGGAGGACAGAGAGAAACAATATACCATGTACACCTCGTTCTGCAAAGAGGACAGAGAGAAACAATATACCATGTACACCTCGTTCTGCAAGGAGGACAGAGAGAAACAATATACCATGTACACCTCGTTCTGCAAGGAGGACAGAGAGAAACAATATACCATGTACACCTCATTCTGCAAGGAGGACAGAGAGAAACAATATACCATGTACACCTCGTTCTGCAAGGAGGACAGAGAGAAACAATATACCATGTACACCTCATTCTGCAAAGGAGGACATTCTGCAAGGAGGAGAAACAATATACCATGTACACCTCATTCTGCAAGGAGGACAGAGAGAAACAATATACCATGTACACCTCATTCTGCAAGGAGGACAGAGAGAAACAATATACCATGTACACCTCATTCTGCAAGGAGGACAGAGAGAAACAATATACCATGAGAAACAATATACACCTCATTCTGCAAGGAGGACAGAGAGAAACAATATACCATGTACACCTCATTCTGCAAGGAGGACAGAGAGAAACAATATACCATGTACACCTCATTCTGCAAGGAGGACAGAGAGAAACAATATACCATGTACACCTCATTCTGCAAGGAGGACAGAGAGAAACAATATACCATGTACACCTCATTCTGCAAGGAGGACAGAGAGAAACAATATACCATGTACACCTCATTCTGCAAGGAGGACAGAGAGAAACAATATACCATGTACACCTCATTCTGCAAGGAGGACAGAGAGAAACAATATACCATGTACACCTCATTCTGCAAAGGCAAGAAAACAACAGTGTAAATGTAACCTTTATTTGTTCAATTTAGATGTCCATTAGGTATTGTTTTATACTACTCTTCCTGGGGTCCACTACACATCTTTATTTCTTTGGTTACCTTTATTTTATTTTACTAGGCAAGTCAGTTAAGAACAAATTCTTATTTACAATGACGGCCTAGGAACAGTGGGTTAACTGCCTGTTCAGGGGCAGAACGACAGATTTGTACCTTGTCAGCTCAGGGGTTTGGACTTGCAACCTTCCGGTTACTAGTCCAACGCTCTAACCACAAGGCTACGCTGCCGCCCCGGTTACACAAGGAGGACATCTGAACTGAGCCTTCCTCAATCTCCATCATGTGTGTGTGTGTGAGTGTATGTGTGCTCATCGTGGTTACAGAGGGCCATGCATGGTGAAAAGGCCGCACCATCAGGGTTTACTCAGAATCCTTTGGAATGGTACCACTGGAGCCCTTAAATAGCTGCGGCATGTCCGAACCCGACACGGAACAGTTTGGGCAGGAGCCGCTCGCCATGTTTTATCTACCCAGAAATCACTCTGCATTCACAGGATTCACAAGGTTGTCTCACTCATGTTTTCATTGACTGTATGTCTACTTCTAGGAAATGAACAACAGATACAGTTAAATATGTAATGTTCCGGTCTGGGTATGGCTGGTTTTAGGCCGGAAATAGATGTTCAATATTGTTGGTTCCTTTATCTCAGCAAACTGCATGTCGAGTTTGGGGTCTGGGGTTCATTCATGTGTTTTTAAATGTGATAAAAATAGCCTTAATCACACAGACTGTGGTAGCCCCACAGACTGTGGTCTCTTATTTCAGGGAGGGGGATTGGTGAAGCCCTCTTAAAGTTGGTTGATTTGGTAAGACTAGATCTCACCTCTAGATAGTCTGCAAACACAAACTTCACATTCATTCATCCTATTCCTTTTAGTTTCAACAATTTACAATGTTCATGCTTGTTGACCTTCAACTTGTTTCCTGTTGTTTCTTTTCAACTCTGAGGCCTCAAAAAAGGAAAGAAAGAAGTTAAGTAAAAGGAAAAGATGAGTGTGAAAGTACAGCCCTGAGTTAGTTCAGGACACTACAGCCCTGAGTTAGTTCTGGACACTACAGCCCTGAGTTAGTTCTGGACACTACAGCCCTGAGTTAGTTCTGGACACTACAGCCCTGAGTTAGTTCAGGACACTACAGCCCTGAGTTAGTTCTGGACACTACAGCCCTGAGTTAGTTCTGGACACTACAGCCCTGAGTTAGTTCAGGACACTACAGCCCTGAGTTAGTTCAGGACACTACAGCCCTGAGTTAGTTCAGGACACTACAGCCCTGAGTTAGTTCAGGACACTACAGCCCTGAGTTAGTTCAGGACACTACAGCCCTGAGTTAGTTCAGGACACTACAGCCCTGAGTTAGTTCAGGACACTACAGCCCTGAGTTAGTTCAGGACACTACAGCCCTGAGTTAGTTCAGGACACTACAGCCCTGAGTTAGTTCAGGACACTACAGCCCTGAGTTAGTTCAGGACACTACAGCCCAGTACAGCCCTGAGTTAGTTCAGGACACTACAGCCCTGAGTTAGTTCAGGACACTACAGTCCTGAGTTAGTTCAGGACACTACAGCCCAGACACTACAGCCCTGAGTTAGTTCAGGACACTACAGCCCTGAGTTAGTTCAGGACACTACAGCCCTGAGTTAGTTCAGGACACTACAGTCCTGAGTTAGTTCAGGACACTACAGCCCTGAGTTAGTTCAGGACACTACAGCCCTGAGTTAGTTCAGGACACTACAGTCCTGAGTTAGTTCAGGACACTACAGCCCTGAGTTAGTTCAGGACACTACAGTCAGGACACTACAGCCCTGAGTTAGTTCAGGACACTACAGTCCTGAGTTAGTTCAGGACACTACAGCCCTGAGTTAGTTCAGGACACTACAGCCCTGAGTTAGTTCAGGACACTACAGTACAGCCCTGAGTTAGTTCAGGACCTGAGTTAGTTCAGGACACTACAGCCCTGAGTTAGTTCAGGACACTACAGCCCTGAGTTAGTTCAGGTACAGCCCTGAGTTAGTTCAGGACACTACAGCCCTGAGTTAGTTCAGGACACTACAGCCCTGAGTTAGTTCAGGACACTACAGCCCTGAGTTAGTTCTGGACACTACAGCCCTGAGTTAGTTCTGGACACTACAGCCCTGAGTTAGTTCAGGACACTACAGCTGAGTTAGTTCAGGACACTACAGCCCTGAGTTAGTTCAGGACACTACAGCCCTGAGTTAGTTCAGGACACTACAGCCCTGAGTTAGTTCAGGACACTACAGCCCTGAGTTAGTTCAGGACACTACAGCCCTGAGTTAGTTCAGGACACTACAGCCCTGAGTTAGTTCAGGACACTACAGTCCTGAGTTAGTTCAGGACACTACAGCCCTGAGTTAGTTCAGGACACTACAGTTAGTTCAGGACACTACAGCCCTGAGTTAGTTCAGGACACTACAGCCCTGAGTTAGTTCAGGACACTACAGCCCTGAGTTAGTTCAGGACACTACAGCCCTGAGTTAGTTCAGGACACTACAGCCCTGAGTTAGTTCAGGACACTACAGTCCTGAGTTAGTTCAGGACACTACAGCCCTGAGTTAGTTCAGGACACTACAGCCCTGAGACACTACAGCCCTAGTTCAGGACACTACAGTCCTGAGTTAGTTCAGGACACTACAGCCCTGAGTTAGTTCAGGACACTACAGCCCTGAGTTAGTTCAGGACACTACAGTACAGCCCTGAGTTAGTTCAGGACACTACAGCCCTGAGTTAGTTCAGGACACTACAGCCCTGAGTTAGTTCAGGACACTACAGCCCTGAGTTAGTTCAGGACACTACAGCCCTGAGTTAGTTCAGGACACTACAGCCCTGAGTTAGTTCAGGACACTACAGTCCTGAGTTAGTTCAGGACACTACAGTCCTGAGTTAGTTCAGGACACTACAGCCCTGAGTTAGTTCAGGACACTACAGCCCTGAGTT
>NC_056446.1:26882260-26887260 GCF_018296145.1 Oncorhynchus tshawytscha
TCATTTCTGGGTAACAATTAAGTACTTTACTGTGATTGTTTTCAATTCAAATGGTCAAAAAGAAACCAAAATTGCTTCTTAGCAAAGAGCAATTTCTCAAGCACTAATTTTGCCAGTATGGTCTGGGAGTGGTCTGAGTGGGGAGGGGAAAACTGAAAAATAGCTGTTATTGGCAGACCGACCGATCTCTTTCTTATTGGCCTATTAACTAATTTACCGCCTGGTGTTGTCAAAACAGGCTGGAATTTCAAACAACTCTTACACTAAAATGGCATTATATCAATTTTCACAGTTTCACAATATTATTCCAACCTCATAGTGTGGAAATATAGAGTATATAAAACACAGGAAAATCAAATTGTGGACTGCACTGGACTGCACTTTAACACAGCTAAGCAAGCTTTTGCTAGCTCAATTCTATCCTCTATGCACCACTCACAAATAGCCACAGTCATATTGTTTTGGTGACGACCCCAAAATATTTCCCACAATGGACCTGACCTGTAACCTTTGACCTGATAGGACCCAGAGATACTTGACCCCATTTTAATCTGCATATTACAAAACCCCGTCCCCTCTGCTCTAGCTCCCTTAACCCCTGACCCATCCTGCCCTGGCATTCAGTTGAACTAAGAACAGAGAGAAAAAGAGAGAAAGAGGTAGAAAGAGGTAGAGAGAGGTAGAGAGAGGTAGAGAGTTTTGAGTTCTGGTACAGTCCAGCTCTCCCTGTTACACAGAGGCCTGTCCTTAGTGATTGTTCAGCCACACAAAGAGAGTGACAGGGCTGACAGGGCTGCCTAGCTCTGGGGTTGGGCCTGCTGCTGTTTAGGCTGGTCATGGGAGGGTTGAAAAGGCACAGTGACTGAATGAAACTTTTAAAGTTTTAAAATAAACTGTTACAATGTTAGATTGTTCTGTAAGATGGCTCGCAGGATGGGTATCGGAAGAACCCAATGGGAGTGTTTGACAGTGGAAGTAGGGCAAAACACGTACACAGGCAGACATCCAGTGATTGAGACTGAAGCAAGGAGGGGATTTCAGCACCATCACACTCTCTGAGATTGTGAGAGAAATGTCCCAGTTTTATCTCTGCTGGCATGGCAGGGCTGAGTCTATCATAACAAACACAGTAGCACCCAGGAGTACCAAACAGAAACAGCCATAAACCCCTCAGGACAAACAGATTCTGATCACTTCCTGTCTGTCTGATGATGTTACAGCCCCGGGTCAGGGGACTTCCTGTCTGACAGTTAGAGAGGGTTTCACTCAGTGGTGGAAAAGGTACCCAACTGTCATACTTGAGTAAAAGTAAGGATACCTTCATAGAAAATGACTCAAGTAAAAGTGAAAGTCACCCAGTAAAATACTACTTGAGTATCAATATACTTAAGTATCAAAAGTAAATGTAATTCTAAAATATACTTATGGATAAATAATTTAAAGTTCCTTATATTAAGCAAACCAGACGGCACAATCTTAATTTACGGATAGCCAGGGGCACACTCCAACACTCAGACATAATTGACCAACTAAGCATTTGTGTTTAGTGAGTCTGTCAGATAAGAGGCAGTAGGGATGACCAGGGATGTCCTCTTTATTAGTGCGGGAATTGGACCATTTTCCTGTCCTGCTACTCATTCAAAATATAACGAGTACTTTTGGGTGCCAGGGAAAATGTATGGAGTAAAAAGTACATTATTTTCTTCAGGAATGTAGAAGTAAAAGTTGTCAAAAATATAAATAGTAAAGTACAGATAACCCCAAAAAACTACTTAAGTAGTACATTAAAGTATTTTTACTGAAGTACTTTACGCCACTGGTTTCACTCAGTAGTTAACTAGAGGGTGCGGCTTTCTCAAGGTACTGATTATCACACACACAACCGGGCAGGGCAACAGTGTTTTGCCACAAAAACTCTCAGAACACACACATACCAACAAACAAACACACACACACACATTCAGCACACACACACACACACGCACACACACACACACACACACACACACACACACACACACACACACACACACACACACACACACACACACACACACACACACACACACACACACACACACACACACACACACACACACACACACGTACAGTGGTAATCAAATCAGTAATTCTGTGATCTGGTCTCTCTCCTATGGAGCCGTAGTGTCTGTCTGCTGTTTTTTTACCCTTCAAATAGGACACTTCGAACCTGGGAAACTAGGTGTGTGCACTCTATGCAATCCATGTGTGCATGGCCTCACCAGGGCATGAGTCTGCCTATCCTGGTCCACTTGCTCTTGGTGATGAAGAAGCCGACAACAGGGTCGCTGACAGCGCCCCACGCCTTCCCTATGAACAGAACCATGGAGGCCTGGAACGGGTTGATCTGAGGAGGAGAGAACGGAGGGATGTAGTTAGAAGACACAGATAGAGAGAGAGAGACAGAGAGAGACAGAGAGAGAGAGAGAGGAAGAAGAAACACACACAAACACACAGATGTGTTACCTGGGCGACATCCAGCAGATAGATCTGGAGGAAAAATGCTGTAGCGCTGCCGGCCACCTGATTGGGTGCTCCTCCAATGGCGAAGCAGAGCTTACTGCAGACAGACAGCTTCTGGTCCAACACAGTCTATGGATGAAAAACAACAAGAAACATTGGAGAGGGTTACAAGTCAGTTACAGGTTTCATGAAGTGCAATATCTGAGAAATAGGCAAATAAATGATTTGCAAAGCCTATGAGATACAGTTGACTGCTGTGCCTTTCTTTACCGTGTAAAGACAACAACTCTGTTTGTTAGCCATGGATATGTAGCCAAAATATAAGCCTCAGATAAGATACAAGCAGAAGTGATTTACAAAATAATTCAGAACCACAGAACCGGAACTCTATCTTCAGAATTCTATTTTCAGATGCTATATTGTTGTCCATTGTGATGTCAGAGCGAGTGAATCACACAGTGCCATTCAGATGACAGTCGATACAGACGTGTGACCTCATGTCTCTCTCTCTCTCTCTCTCTCTCTCTTACAAAGCAATGTTACAGAAACTCCTTTCATATGTAACTTCATTAATTACGAATCATAAGTTACCAAACCTGTTCTCAGGAATGGATAACTCAAGGGATCCCTTCAGTCTCCACAAATTTGGGAAAATCTGTCTAGTTCACTGCTTTTATTACATATGTTTATTTTGTTATTGTGTGTTGACTAATATTGTTTAATAGATATATATGTGTATGTTTTATAATTCTGTTTTTATTGTAATGTATACAGGGCTCTCTTATAAAATAGATGTTTAATCTCAATGTGACTCCCTGTTTAAATAAAGGTTAAATGTAAAAAATAAAAAATAGGCCTCCACGACTCATTTCCGTGCATAGTGGATGAAATGTGGTTTCACATATGAGATCTATCTAGGCCTTCTTCCCCACCACTATTCTCCATCTACATTCCCCTCTTCCCCCAATCATCACTCTCCCCTAATGTATCTCCTCTCCCCTCAGATAGTATTTAAAGTTCCCCTGTGGTGTAGGTGCCAGTTGATGTGAGGGATACAGGATCAGACAGAACACCCCTCCCTGCTGTTTAGACTGTGGTGATGTCAGGAGACACTTGGGCACACAGCACAGCCTGTTCCCCTTATAGACAGATCCACAGGACACCACAGAGACAGACAGAAAGGATGCCGGAACAGTGTTTCCACTGCTATAGAGGTATACCGCCCCTTGCTAAAAACGTGTGTGCACGCATGTGTGTTCAAGTCTGGTCCGTGCTATCTGGGATCCTTGGGACGTCCCTATCCCATTGAAGTTGACATATAAAATGGTTAAGGTTATGGTTAGGGTTATGGGTAAGGGGAGGGATTAAGGTTAAGGTTAGGGTTTAGGGTAGTGATGTCCCAATGATACCGCACTCACACATGAAAGAGCAGACAAGCTGCCAGCCTCCTGGAAAGTCCAATATTTACGACTGTATTATGAACAGTTCAGCGACAGATATGGAAACACACACTGCACGGACCAAAGCACAACAGCATATGATTAAACGTCTAACCTCCTCTCTCCTTCTGTTTATACATCTCTCCACTTTCTTTTTTATCTTTTTTAATCTCTCTCTCTCTCTCTCTCTCTCTCTCTCTTTCTCCCTCTCTCTCTCTCTCTCTTTCTCTCTCTCTCTCTTTCTCTCTCTCTCTCTCTCTCTCTCTCTCTCTTACTCTCTCTCTCTCTCTCTACTAACCGTTGTTGTTTCCATACAGTACGTTGTGTCCGGTTTAGCCCACCGCCTACAGCTATAGGCCTTTCAGGCGTTGTGAAAGAAAGAAATCACCAAAACAGCCACCGACTAACCACAGACCGAAGCCCATCAAAACACACTGTCATTATCTGGCTGATGACATTTTATTGTCCTCTTTCTTCTCCTCATGAAAACATTGATGGATTCCAGAATGACAATTACCAGGAGGGAGCTGTGTAATTATTTAAACACAGCAAGACTAGCGGGTCAGAGTAAGTAAAGAGTAGCATGTGGATCAACTTCATAAGTCTCGGTCTGGCCTATGGTGGTCTAGTGGTCTAGGCTGCTGCCTCCGGATCACATGTACCACCACAGCATGGGTTCCAATCTGGCTCACTGCTATTTCAGCACTCTCTATCTATATTTCCCACTGTTGCTCCTCTATCCAATAAAACACGTACTTCAAAAAAAACTATTGGTCTCTCCTTCAAAACTCTCAGTATATACTCCACTCTCATCCCCTCACTCCAATTATATTTGAATGGGGAGATTAGAAGAGTATTTGGTGTCACGAGAGAGAGAATGCTGGTTAACTGATGTTGGGTAAAAAATACTGTCTATACACGGTCTGTACCAGATCAGTGATGTCTTGGTTCAATATCAAGTGTATCTATTACTTTTTACCCTCATCTGCACTACAGCTAGGAATATAGTTGGGCTTGACGTCACTGTTTGTATCCCCACAACAAATTCCACATTGAGGG